>NC_092720.1:222861111-223094355 GCF_047496885.1 Scyliorhinus torazame
CTCTCGTCCCCTCGCCCCCCCTCTCCCCCTCGCCCCCCCCCTCTCCCCCTCGCCCCCCCTCTCCCCCCGTCTCCCCCCCCTCCCCCCTCTCCCCCTCTCCCCCTCCCCCCCCTCCCCCCCCCTCCCCCCCCTCCCCCCCCTCCCCCCCTCCCCCCCTCTCCCCCTCTCCCCCTCTCCCCCCTCTCCCCCTCTCCCCCCTCTCCCCCCCTCTCCCCTCTCCCCCCTCTCCCCCCTCTCCCCCCTCTCCCCCCTCTCCCCCCCTCTCCCCCCTCTCCCCCCCTCTCCCCCCCTCTCTCCCCCCCCTCTCCCCCCCTCTCCTCTCTCCCCTCCCCTCGCCCCCCCCCCTCTCCCCCCTCTCCCCCCTCTCCCCCCCTCTCCCTCTCTCCCCCTCGCCCCCCCTCGCCCCCCCTCTCCCCCCCTCGCCCTCTCGCCCCCCCCTCGCCCCTTTCGCTCTCTCTCTCTCTCTCCCTCGCCCCTCTCTCTCTCTCTCCCTCGCCCCCTCTCTCTCTCTCTCTCCCTCGCCCCCTCTCTCTCTCTCTCTCTCTCCCTCGCCCCCTCTCTCTCTCCCTCGCCCCCTCTCTCTCTCTCTCTCTCTCTCCCTCGCCCCCCCTCTCTCCTCTCTCTCCCTCGCCCCCTCTCTCTCTCTCTCCCTCGCCCCCTCTCTCTCTCTCCCTCGCCCCCTCTCTCTCCCTCGCCCCCTCTCTCTCTCTCCCTCGCCCCCTCTCTCTCTCTCCCTCGCCCCCTCTCTCTCTCTCCTCGCCCCCTCTCTCTCTCTCCCTCGCCCCCTCTCTCTCTCCCTCGCCCCCTCTCTCTCTCTCCCTCGCCCCCTCTCTCTCTCCCTCGCCCCCTCTCTCTCTCCCTCGCCCCCTCTCTCTCTCTCTCCCTCGCCCCCTCTCTCTCTCTCCCTCGCCCCCTCTCTCTCTCTCCCTCGCCCCCTCTCTCTCTCTCCCTCGCCCCCTCTCTCTCTCTCCCTCGCCCCCTCTCTCTCTCTCCCTCGCCCCCTCTCTCTCTCTCCCTCGCTCCCTCGCCCCCCTCAGCCCCTCTCTCTCTCTCTCTCTCTCTCTCTCTCCCTCGCCCCCCTCTCTCTCTCTCTCTCTCCCTCGCCCCCTCTCTCTCTCTCTCTCTCTCTCTCTCTCTCTCCCTCGCCCCCTCTCTCTCTCTCTCTCTCTCTCTCCCTCGCCCCCTCTCTCTCTCTCTCTCCCTCGCCCCCTCTCTCTCTCTCTCTCCCTCGCCCCCTCTCTCTCTCTCTCCCTCGCCCCCTCTCTCTCTCTCTCCCTCGCCCCTCTCTCTCTCTCCCTCTCCCTCTCACCACCAGTGCCCCACAAGGGCTCCTCGCGCATTGCCGGTTTGTACGTGAGCTCCTTGGGGGTGGAGGGACTGGTGGAGGGCAGCAGCGATATTGCAGTGAGGCGTTGAAGTCGTCACCTGACAAATGTCTCCTCGAAGTTTAATGATTCTAAAGCGCTCCCTCCCTGCCCTAAAGCAGGATGACTCATTGTCAACAGCAATGTTTGTATAAGTAAGTCAAAACATTGCAAACAAGAACCGTGGTTTTTTGCACTGAGAGTGAATGTCCCCAAAGTGCTGGACTGAATGTGGATGCAAAATGGGTTCACGCTGACTGATGGGAGATATTAAAGCAGGTGACTAAAATGTGATTTCGTTTTGAAGGAGCGGTCGTTGTACATTCTGCCCCTCCCGCTGGTCTAGCCCTTTAATAAGTTGGCTGATCTAATGGTGACTTCAAATCTTTCATCCTGTCTACCCCCCCCCCCCCCCCCACCCCCCAACCCATCACCCACCCCATTGCTTACCAAGAATATATCCACCTCTGCGCAGTGGTTAGTACTGCTGCCTCACAGCACTAGCGACCCGGGATCAATTCCGACCTCTGCTGACTGGTGCGGAGTCTGCACCTTCTCCCCGTGTCTGCGTGGGTTTCCAACGGGTGCTCCGGTGTCCTCTCTCAATCACAAATCTGTGCGGGTGAGGTGGATTGGCTGTGCTAAATTGCTCCTTAGTGTCAAGGGATGTGCAGGTGAGGCAGGTTTCTGTCAGGTAGAGAGCCGAGATGGGGTGCTCTTTTAACTGTTCGGTACGTACTCGATGGGCCAAATTCCCCCCTGCTGCATTGTCGGGACGCTATGAGTATTCAAAGTCTCAGAGAACATAGAACATTACAGCACAGTACAGGCCCCTTCGGCCCTCGATGTTGCGCCGACCTGTGAAACCACTCAAAAGCCATCTACACTATTCCCCTTATTGTCCATATGTCTATCCAATGACCATTTGAATGCCCTTAGTGTTGGCGAGTCCACTACTGTTGCAGGCAGGGCATTCCACGCCCTCACTACTCTCTGAGTAAAGAACTTACCTCTGACATCTGTCTTATATCTATCACCCCTCAATTTAAAGCTATGTCCCCTCGTGCCAGACATCACCATCCGAGGAAAAAGGCTCTCACTGTCCACCCTATCCAATCCTCTGATCATCTTGTATGCCTCAATTAAGTCACCTCTTAACCTTCTTCTCTCTAACGAAAACAGCCTCAAGTCCCTCAGCCCTTTCCTCACTTCCCTCCATACCAGGCAACATTCTGGTAAATCTCCTCTGCACCCTTTCCAATGCTTCCACATCCTTCCTATAATGAGGTGACCAGAACTGCACGCAATACTCCAAATGCGGCCGCACCAGAGTTTTGTACATCTGCAACATGACCTCATGGCTCCAAAACTCAATCCCTCTACCAATAAAAGCTAACACACCGTACGCCTTCTTAACAACCCTCGCAACCTGGGCGGCAACTTTCAGGGATCTATGTACATGGACACCGAGATCTCTCTGCTCATCCACACTGCCAAGAATCTTACCATTAGCCCAGTACTCTGTCTTCCTGTTAGTCCTTCCAAAATGAATCACCTCACACTTTTCTGCATTAAACTCCATTTGCCATCTCTCAGCCCAGCGCTGCAGCTTATCTATGTCCCTCTGTAACTTGTAACATCCTTCCGCACTGTCCACAACTCCACCGACTTTAGTGTCATCTGCAAATTTACTCATCCATCCTTCTACGTCCTCCTCCAGGTCGTTTATAAAAATGACAAACAGCAATGGCCCCAAAACAGATCCTTGTGGTACACCACTAGTAACTGGACTCCAGTCCGAACATTTCCCATCAACCACCACCCTTTGTCTTCTTCCAGCTAGCCAATTTCTGATCCAAACTGCTAAATCTCCCTGAATCCCATGCCTCTGTATTTTCTGCAGTAGCCTACCGTGGGGAACCTTCTCAAACGCTTTACTGAAATCCATATACACCACATCAACTGCTTTACCCTCATCCACCTGTTCGGTCACTTTCTCAAAGAACTCAATAAGATTTGTGAGGCACGACCTACCCTTCACAAAACCGTGTTGACTATCTCTAATCAAATTATTCCTTTCCAGATGATTATACATCCTATCTCTAATAAACCTTTCCAAGATTTTGCCCACAACAGAAATAAGGCTCACTGGTCTATAGTTACCGGGATTGTCTCTACGCCCCTTCTTGAACAAGGGGACAACATTTGCTATCCTCCCGTCTTCTGGCACTATTCCTGTAGACAAAGATGACTTATAGATCAAAGCCAAAGGCTCAGCAATCTCCTCCCTAGCTTCCCAGAGAATCCTAGGATAAATCCCATCCAGCCCAGGGGACTTGTCTATTTTCACACTTTCCAGAATTGCTAACACCTCCTCCTTTTGAACCTCAAGCCCTTCTCGTCTAGTAGCCTGAATCTCAGTATTCTCCTCGACAACATTGACTTTTTCCTGTGTGAATACTGACGAAAAATATTCATTTAGCACCTCTCCTATCTCCTCGGACCCCTTAATGCAGAAAAGTGTGAGGTGATTCATTTTGGAAGGAATAACAGGAAGAAAGAGTACTGGGCTAATGGTAAGATTCTTGGCAGTGTGGATGAGCAGAGAGATCTCGGTGTCCATGTAAATAGATCCCTGAAAGTTGCCGCCCAGGTTGCGAGGGTTGTTAAGAAGGCGTACGGTGTGTTAGCTTTTATTGGTAGAGGGATTGAGTTTCGGAGCCATGAGGTCATGTTGCAGATGTACAAAACTCTGGTGCGGCCGCATTTGGAGTATTGCATGCAATTCCGGTCGCCGCATTATAGGAAGGATGTGGAAGCATTGGAAAGGGTGCAGAGGAGATTTACCAGAATGTTGCCTGGTATGGAGGGAAAATCTTATGAGGAAAGGCTGAGGGGCTTGAGGCTGTTTTCGTTAGAGAGAAGGTTAAGAGGTGACTTAATTGAGGCATACAAGATGATCAGTGGATTAGATAGGGTGTGGTCTAATGCAGGTAGTGAATATACAGTGAATGGTAGAACCCTCAAGAGTATTGAAAGTCAAAGAGATCTAGGTGTACAGGTCCACAGGTCACTGAAAGGGGCAATACAGGTGGAGAAGGTAGTCAAGAAGGCATACGGCATGCTTGCCTTCATTGGCCGGGGCATTGAGTATAAGAATTGACAAGTCATGTTGCAGCTGTATAGACCCTTAGTTAGGCCACACTTGGAGTATTGTGTTCAATTTTGGTCGCCACAGGATGTGGAGGCTTTAGAGAGGGTGCAGAAGAGATTTACCAGGATGTTGCCTGGTATGGAGGGCATTAGCTATGAGGAGCTTTTGAATAAACTCGGTTTGTTCTCACTGGAACGACGGAGGTTGAGGGGCGACCTGATAGAGGTCTACAATATTATGAGGGGCATAGACAGAGTGGATAGTCAGAGGCTTTTCCCCAGGGTAGAGGGGTCAATTACTAGGGGGCATAGGTTTAAGGTGCGAGGGGCATGGTTTAGAGTAGATGTACGAGGCAAGTTTTTTTTTACGCAGAGGGTAGTGGGTGCCTGGAACTCGCTACCGGAGGAGGTGGTGGAAGCAGGGACGATAGTGACATTTAAGGGGCATCTTGACAAATAAATGAATAGGATGGGAATAGAGGGATACCGACCCAGGAAGTGTAGAAGATTGTAGTTTAGTCGGGCAGCATGGTCGGCTTGGAGGGCCGAAGGGCCTGTTCCTGTGCTGTACTTTTCTTTGTTCTTTGACGGTGAGAGCCTTTTTCCTCGGATGGTGATGTCTAGATCGAGGGGACATAGCTTTAAATTGATGGGAGATAGATATAGGACAGATGTCAGAGGTAGGTTCTTTACTCGGAGAGCAGTAAGGGCGTGGAATGCCCTGCCTGCAACAGTAGTGGACTTGCCAACACTAAGGGCATTCAAATGGTCATTGGATAGACATATGGACGATAAGGGAATAGTGTAGATGGGCTTTAGAGTGGTTTCACAGGTCGGCGCAACATCGAGGGCCGAAGGGCCTGTACTGCGCTGTAATGTTCTATGTTCTAAACAGAAAATACTGGACAATCTCAGCAGGTCTGACAGCATCTGTGAAGAGAGAAGGGGGCTATCGTATTGAGTCTGGGTGACTCTTTGACAAAGCTGGAGTGAACTGGAAATGGGGTCAGATTTATACTGTTGGGAGTGGGGTGGGGGGGGGGGGGGGGGCTTCAAGCGGTGGGACTGGATGGGGAACCACTGATGGTTAGAGATTGATAAAGATGTCGTGGACAGAACGACAAGGGGGATGTAAACGGGCCTGATTAAGGCTAAGAAGGGAGCTGATAGTGGCGCAGAAAGAGATTAGAATGTGTGAATGGGAGAACAAAGGTGAGCAGGTCAAAGGGCAACAGGGCCGGGAGGGGGACAATGGTGGGGAAACAACCGGTCAATGAATAGAAATTAAAATAAATGGATAGAAATAAAAATGGGAGCAGCACAATGGCGCAGAAGTTAGCCCTGCGGCCTCACGGCGCCGAGTTCCCAGGTTCGATCCCGGCTCTGGGTCACTGTCCGTGTGGAGTTTGCACATTCTCCCCGTGTCTGCGTGGGTTTCGCCCCCACAACCCAAAGATGTGCAGGGTAGGTGGATTGGCCACGCTAAATTGCCCCTTAATTGGAAAAAATGAATTTGGTACTCTAAATTTTTTTTTAAAAAGAAATAAAAATGGGGTGAAGGTGGAGGAGAGAGTTCACAGTCATTAACCCCATTACCCGAGGCCACAGGCCGATTGTGACCCAACCATTGCTTTTTATTTGTTGGATGTTTCCTGCCCCTGTGCCGGCTCACGTTGGCGTGCCATTCTGCGGGCTCGGGCAGTAATCCAACATTGTGGCAGGTGGACCGCAGTGATTTGTGCCAGCTTGCCCATGATGTGCACGTCATGTGCCTCCACATGGACTAAAGAGCAGCTGCACTGAGACACAAGGGCAGAAGGAGCTCGTTAGAACATACAGTGCAGAAGGAGTCCATTCAGCCCATCGAGTCTGCACCGACCCACTTAAGCCCTCACTTCCACCCTATCCCCGTAACCCAATAACGCCATCTAACCTTTTTTGGACACCAGGGGCAATTTAGCGTGGCCAATCCACCTAACCTGCACGTCTTTGGACTGTGGGAGGAAACCGGAGCACCCGGAGGAAACCCACGCAGAGACAGGGAGAACTCCGCACAGACAGTGACCCAGTGAGGAATTGAACCTGGGACCCTGGCGCTGTGAAGCCACAGTGCTAACCACTGTGCTACCCTGCTGCCCGTTCTGCTATTTAATCAGATCAAGGCCTTACCCGCCTTGGTTCCTTAGTCCCTTATCCAAAAGTCTGAACAACCTCTGCTTGGAAATTTAGGCTGACACAGTCTTGACTGTTTTTTACTGTGAATAGAAGCAGCCTCTTTGCTATGCCTAATGCATCTTTTGTGCTTGCTTTCAGCTGGAGAAATACCAGCAGGGAGACTTCGGTTATTGTCCACGGGTGTACTGTGAGAACCAGCCCATGCTTCCGATTGGTAAGTGAAGAGCGAGCTTGCGTTTGCGAGTAACCTTCTGTTCATTGCGAAGCACTTTGCAGCCAGTAAAATTACCGCTGAGGTGCCGTTCGCTGTTGCAATGTGGAAAACGCTGCGACCGATTTACACGGAGCAAGCTCCCACCAGCAGCGCAGTGATGACAATCCGAGAAGCCGCTTTTGATGGTCCTGCGAAAAGCACTGGTACTACTTTTGGGTGTTCTGGGCGATATTTGATCCTTCAGTCAAATCCCAAACAAAGATCTCTTTGGGATAGGTTTTGCTTGCAAATTTGCAAATAAGCCACCGCACTTGCTATATTATACCAGGTTGTGTTTCAAAAAGTCCTTGTAAACATCCACTATGCTTCCCTCATCAATATATTTTTTTTTGTAAAGAAACTCAATTAAATTAGTGCGACAAATCCGTGCTGACTGTCCCTGTCCAACCCCTGGCGTTCCAAGTATTGATTAATGGTGTCCATCAGAATTTTTCCAATAATTTCCCTATCACTGACGTTAGACTACCTGGCCTGTAATTATAATAACAATCGCTTATTGTCACAAGTCGGCTTCAATGAAGTTACTGTGAAAAGCCCCTAGTCACCACATTCCGGCGCCTGTTCGGGGAGGCTGGTACGGGAATTGAACCGTGCCGCTGGCCTTGTTCTGCATTACAAGCCAGCTTGCCCACTGTGCTAAACCAGCCCCTAATTATCTGACTTATCCCTGCTAATGTTCTTGCACAAAAGTACCACTTTAGGTATCCGCCAGTCATCTGGCACTTTGTCTCCGTCAGGGCCCCAGAAATCTTCTCCCTTGCCTCCCCGTGGAGGAGCCTGGGATACATCTCATCAGGCCCTGGGGATTTAGGTGCCTTTATGCCAGCTAACGTATCTTTTTTTTAATAAATATTTTATTGAAAAGTTTTGGTCAACCAACACAGTACATTGTGCATCCTTTACACAACATTATAACAACACAAATAACAATGACCTTTTTTATATAAACAAAAAATAAATAAATATTAAATAACAAAAATGAAAACTAGCCCTAATTGGCAACTGCCTTGTCACAGGCTACACCCCCCCCCCCCCCATCCCTCCCCCCCCCCCCCCTCCAAATCCTGGGCTGCTGCTGCTGCCTTCTTTTTTCCCCCATCTATCTTTCCGCAAGATATTCGACGAACGGTTGCCACCGCCTGGTGAACCCTTGAGCCGACCCCCTTAGGACGAACTTAATCCGCTCTAGCTTTATGAACCCCGCCATGTCATTTATCCAGGTCTCCACCCCCGGGGCTTGGCTTCTTTCCACATTAGCAATATCCTGCGCCGGGCTACTAGGGACGCAAAGGCCAAAACATCGGCCTCTCTCGCCTCCTGCACTCCCGGCTCTTGTGCAACCCCAAATATAGCCAACCCCCAGCTTGGTTCGACCCGGACTCCTACTACTTTGAAAGCGCCTTTGTCACCCCCACCCAAAACCCCTGTAGTGCCGGGCATGACCAAAACATATGGGTATGATTCGCTGGGCTTCTCGAGCACCTCGCACACCTATCCTCCACCCCAAAAATTTACTGAGCCGTGTTCCAGTCATATGTGCCCTGTGTAATACCTTAAACTGAATCAGGCTTAGCCTGGCACACGAGGACGACGAGTTTACCCTGTTTAGGGCATCTGCCCACAGCCCCTCCTCGATCTCCTCCCCTAGCTCTTCTTCCCATTTCCCTTTTAGTTCATCTACCATAGTCTCCCCTTCGTCCCTCATTTCCCTATATATATCCGACACCTTACCATCCCCCACCCATTTCTTTGAGATGACTCTGTCCTGCACCTCTTGTGTCGGGAGCTGCGGGAATTCCCTCACCTGTTGCCTCGCAAAAGCCCTCAATTGCATGTACCTGAATGCATTCCCTTGGGGCAACCCATATTTCTCGGTCAGTGCTCCCAGACTTGCGAACTTCCCATCCACAAATAGATCTTTCAGTTGCGTTATTCCTGCTCTTTGCCACATTCCATATCCCCCATCCATTCCCCCCCGGGGCAAACCTATGGTTGTTTCTTATCGGGGACCCCCCCCAATGCTCCGGTCTTTCCCCTATGTCGTCTCCACTGTCCCCAAATCTTCAGTGTAGCTACCACCACCGGGCTCGTGGTGTAGTTCCTCGGTGAGAACGGCAATGGGGCTGTCACCATAGCCTGCAGGCTGGTCCCCCTACAGGACGCCCTCTCTAATCTCTTCCACGCCGCTCCCTCCTCCTCTCCCATCCACTTACTCACCATTGAAATATTAGCGGCCCAATAGTACTCACTTAGGCTCGGTAGTGCCAGCCCCCCCCTATCCCTACTACGCTGTAAGAATCCCTTCCTCACTCTCGGAGTCTTCCCGGCCCAAACAAAACCCATGATGCTCTTTTCTATCCTTTTAAAAAAAGCCTTCGTGATCACCACCGGGAGGCACTGAAACACAAAGAGGAATCTCGGGAGGACCACCATCTTAACCGCCTGCACCCTCCCTGCCATTGACAGTGCTACCATATCCCATCTCTTGAAATCTTCCTCCATCTGTTCCACCAACCGCGTTAAATTTAGCCTGTGCAATGTGCCCCAATTCTTAGCTATCTGGATCCCCAGGTAACGAAAGTCTCTTGTTACCTTCCTCAACGGTAGGTCTTCTATTTCTCTACTCTGCTCCCCTGGATGCACCACAAACAGCTCACTCTTCCCCATGTTCAATTTATACCCTGAAAAATCCCCAAACTCCCCAAGTATCCGCATTATTTCTGGCATCCCCTCCGCCGGATCCGCCACATATAGTAGCAAATCATCCGCATATAAAGATACCCGGTGTTCTTCTCCTCCCCTAAGTATTCCCCTCCATCTCTTGGAACCCCTCAGCGCTATCGCCAGGGGCTCAATCGCCAGTGCAAACAGTAATGGGGACAGAGGACATCCCTGCTTTGTCCCTCTATGGAGCCGAAAATATGCCGATCCCCGTCCATTCGTGACCACGCTCGCCACTGGGGCCCTATACAATAGCTGCACCCATCTAACATACCCCTCTCCAAAACCAAATCTCCTCAACACCTCCCACAAATAATCCCATTCCACTCTATCAAATGCTTTCTCGGCATCCATCGCCACTACTATCTCCGTTTCACCCTCTGGTGGGGCCATCATCATTACCCCTAACAGCCTCCGTATATTCGTGTTCAGCTGTCTCCCCTTCACAAACCCAGTTTGGTCCTCGTGAACCACCCCCGGGACACATTCCTCTATTCTCATTGCCATTACCTTGGCCAGGACCTTGGCATCCACATTTAGGAGGGAAATTGGTCTGTAGGACCCGCATTGTAGCGGGTCCTTTTCCTTCTTTAAGAGAAGCGATATCGTTGCTTCAGACATAGTCGGGGGCAGTTGTCCCCTTTCCTTTGCCTCGTCAAAGGTCCTCGTCAGTACCGGGGCGAGCAAGTCCAAATATTTTCTGTAAAATTCAACTGGGAATCCGTCCGGTCCCGGGGCCTTTCCCGTCTGCATGTTCCTAATTCCTTTCACCACTTCTTCTACCTTGATCTGTGCTCCCAGTCCCACCCTTTCCTGCTCTTTCACCTTGGGAATTTCCAGCCGATCCAAAAAGTCCATCATTCTCTCCCTCCCATCCGGGGGTTGAGCTTCATATAATTTTTTATAAAATGTCTTGAACACTTCATTCACTCTCTCCGCTCCCCGCTCCATCTCTCCTTCCTCATCCCTCACTCCCCCTATTTCCCTCGCTGCTCCCCTTTTCCTCAATTGGTGTGCCAGCAATCTGCTCGCCTTCTCCCCATATTCATACTGTACACCCTGCGCCTTCCTCCATTGTGCCTCTGCAGTGCCTGTAGTCAGCAAGTCAAATTCCACATGCAGCCTTTGCCTTTCCCTGTACAATCCCTCCTCCGGTGCTTCCGCATATTGTCTGTCCACCCTCAAAAGTTCTTGCAGCAACCGCTCCCGTTCCTTACTCTCCTGCTTCCCTTTATGTGCCCTTATTGATATCAGCTCCCCCCTAACCACCGCCTTCAACGCCTCCCAGACCACTCCCACCTGAACCTCCCCATTGTCATTGAGTTCCAAGTACTTTTCAATACATCCCCTCACCCTTAGGCACACCCCCTCATCCGCCATTAGTCCCATGTCCATTCTCCAGGGTGGGCGCCCTCCTGTTTCCTCCCCTATCTCCAAGTCTACCCAGTGTGGGGCATGATCCGAAATGGCTATAGCCGTATATTCCGTTCCCCTCACCTTCGGGATCAATGCCCTACCCAACACAAAAAAGTCTATGCGCGAATAGACTTTATGGACATAGGAGAAAAACGAGAACTCCTTACTCCTAGGTCTACTGAATCTCCACGGGTCCACACCTCCCATCTGCTCCATAAAATCCTTAAGCACCTTGGCTGCTGCCGGCCTCCTACCAGTCCTGGACTTCGACCTATCCAGCCCTGGTTCCAACACCGTGTTAAAGTCTCCCCCCATTATCAGCTTTCCCGTCTCTAGGTCCGGATGCGTCCTAGCATTCGCCTCATAAAGTTGGCATCATCCCAGTTCGGGGCATACACGTTTACCAAAACCACCATCTCTCCCTGTAATTTGCCACTCACCATCACGTATCTGCCCCCGTTATCCGCCACTATAGTCTTTGCCTCGAACATTACCCGCTTCCCCACTAATATAGCCACCCCGCTGTTTTTCGCATCCAGCCCCGAATGGAACACCTGCCCCACCCATCCTTTGCGCAGCCTAACCTGGTCTATCAGTTTCAGGTGCGTTTCCTGTAACATAACCACATCTGCTTTAAGTTTCTTAAGGTGTGCGAGTACTCGTGCCCTCTTTATCGGCCCGTTGAGCCCTCTCACGTTCCACGTGATCAGCCGAGTTGGGGGGCTTCCCACCTCCCCCCCCCCCCCCCCCCCCCCCCCCCCTTGCCGGTTAGCCATCATCTTTTTCCAGCTTCTCACCCAGTTCCACGCAGCTGTATCTCCCCCAGGCGGTGCCCCCCCCGCCCATCCTCTCCCGTACCCACTCCCCCCTTTCCCCAGCAGCAGCAACCCAGTAATTCCCCCCTCCCACCCCCCCCCGCTAGACCCCCCGCTAGCGTAATTACTCCCCCCATGTTGCTCCCAGAAGTCAGCAAACTCTGGCTGACCTCGGCTTCCCCCCGTGACCACGGCTCGCACCGTGCGACGCCCCCTCCTTCCTGCTTCTCTATTCCCGCCATAATTATCATAGCGCGGGAACCAAGCCCGCGCTTCTCCCTCGGCCCCGCCTCCCATGGCCAACGCCCCATCTCCTCTCCCTCCCCACCTCCCCCCATCACCACCTGTGGGAGAAAGAAAAGTTACCATACCGCAGGATTAGAACATAAAACCCCTCTTCGCCCCCCCACATTCGCCCCACCACTTTGTCCAAACGTTCTTTTTCATAATCCACTCATTCCAGTTTTTCTTCTACAATAAAAGTCCACGCTTCATCCGCCGTCTCAAAGTAGTGGTGCCTCCCTTGATATGTGACCCACAGTCTTGCCGGTTGCAGCATTCCAAATTTTATCTTCCTTTTATGAAGTACCGCCTTGGCCCGATTAAAGCTCGCCCTCCTTCTCGCCACCTCCGCACTCCAGTCTTGATAAACGCGGATCACCGCGTTCTCCCATATACTGCACCGAGTTTTTCTTCGCCCATCTAAGGACCATTTCTCTATCCTTAAAACGGAGGAATCTCACCACTATGGCTCTGGGAGTTTCTCCTGCTCTCGATCCTCGCATCATAACTCGGTACGCTCCCTCCACCTCCAACGGACCCGTCGGGGCCTCCGCTCCCATTAACGAGTGCAGCATCGTGCTCACATATGCCCCGACGTCCGCCCCCTCCACACCTTCAGGAAGGCCAAGAATCCTCAGGTTGTTCCTCCTTGCGTTGTTTTCCAGTGCCTCCAACCTCTCCACACATCGTTTCTGATGTGCCTCCTGTATCTCCGACTTCACCACCAGGCCCTGTATATCGTTCTCATTCTCGGCTGCTTTCGCCTTCACGACCCGAAACTCCTGCTCCTGGGTCTTTTGTTCCTCCTTTAGCCCTTCGATCGCCTGTAGTATCGGGGCCAACAACTCTTTCTTCATTTCCTTTTTATCTCCTCCACGCAGCATTTCAAGAACTCTTGTTGTTCAGGGCCCCATATGAAACTGCCACCTTCCGACGCCATCTTGGTTTTTGCTTGCCTTCCTTGCCGTTGTTCCAAAGGATCCGCTGCAATCCGGCCACTTTCCTCTCCTTTTTCCATCCGTGTCCAGGGGAACACCCTTCTGGTTTACCGCACGGTGTTTTTAGCCGTTAAAATTGCCGTTGGGGCTCCTATCAAGAGCCCAAAAGTCCGTTCCACCGGGAGCTGCCGAAACGTGCGACTTAGCTGGTCATCGCCGCACCCGGAAGTCCGCCAGCTAACGTATCTAATACCTCATCCTCATTAATCCTTTTTAAAAAATAAATTTAGAGTACCCAATTCATTTTTTTCCAACTAAGGGGCAATTTAGTGCGGCCAATCCACCTACCCTGCACATCTTTGGGTGGTGGGGGCGAAACCCACGCAGACACGGGGAGAATGTGCAAACTCCACACGGACAGTGACCCAGAGCCGGGATCGAACCCGGGACCTCGGCGCCGTGAGGCAGCCCGGGGCTAACCCACTGCGCCACCGTGCTGCACTCTACTAATTTATTTTTTAAGCTCCCCCTACACGCTCTTCTCCATTATTGCCGCGGTAATGCGGCCTCCCCCCGGATGGGTGAATTAAGGTGGGCTGGCCAGCCTTTCCACCTATCTCCTGTGCACGGGATTAGTGAACCCCTCCAGCATTGAAGGTTCTCCACTGAGCAGGCACGCTTGCTGAATTTGATATGGGTCAAGTTCGCAATCTGTTTGCCAGCAGGCCGCGATGCTTCAACAGTGATTCCCATTGCTCGTGAACTAAACATCGAAATCCCCGGTTTTAAAAACGGCAGGGGCACAATTCATTTGCCCCTGTCCTGAATCCAGATTCGTCGCGATGCCCCCTGCCCCGCACCAAAATAAGGTGCTGGCCCTCATGCCCACAATTCTGTAGTTGTCGGCCATCTTTGATTTGATTTATTGTCACACATACCGAAGCATAGTTAAAAGTATTTTTCTGCGGCCGAGGGAACGTACACGGGAGACAAAAAGATTAATCAACAGAGAACATTGACAAACAGTGATTGGTTACAGTGCGGAACAAGGGACCAAACGGAGCAAATACATGAGCAAGAGCAGCATACGGCGTCGTGAATAGTGTTCTTACAGGAAATAGATCAGTCTGGGGGCGGGAAGGGGGGGGGGGTCGTTGAGGAGTCTAGTAGCTGTGGGGAAGAAGCTGTTCCTATGTCTGATGTGCGGGTCTTCAGATTTCTGTACCTCCTGCCTGATGGAAGGGTCTGGAAGAAGGCAGTGCCTGGGTGGGAGGGGTCTCTGATACTGCTGTCTGCCTTCCTGAGGCAGCGGGAGGTGCAGACAGAATCAATGTGAGGGGGGCAAGCTTGTGTGATGTGTTGGGCTGAGTTCACCACACTCTGCAGTTTCAGCGATCTTGGGCCGAGCAGTTGCCATACCAGGCTGTGATGCAGCCGGATAGGATGCTCTCTATCGCACATCTGTAGAAGTTTGTGAGAGTCGATGCAGACATGCTGAATTTCTTTAGCTTCCGTAGGAAGTAGAGACGTTGTTGGGCTTTCTTGACCGTTGCATCAACGTGAATGGACCAGGACAGACTGTTGGTGATGGTGACCGCCAGGAATTCCCAGCACCCCCAGTAAGGGATAAGTTGCTCAGAAAATTGGAAGGAATCCCTCGCTGGCAGTTTTTGTTTCTTGCGTGCCGCCCTCCTCGTTTTTGTTTCTTGCGTGCCGCACTCGCCCAGTTCTTCCTGGTGTTTTGCATTTTTCCATTCAACTATTTTCTACTTTGCGTAGGGGTGCGTGCCTGTAAACAATGCACTGTTGACCACTGAATCCTTTACCTTCCATAGCGATTAACTGAGTCACAAATGTTCAATGTATCCACCCTGCCTGTGGGGTATTTGTCACCACAATTGGTATTCAGTCGCCACTTGGTGTGGAAGGACAGTTGACCTCATTCCATCAAAAATCACCGAGAGGACCAGTGTTGAGCTTGCACTAAGCACGGGGAGGTTAAAATTTTCCCTGATAGGATCTCTGGCTGCAAATTTAACAATCCTCACTTGGGTAGTTCCCAACTATAATAACTCACCCGGGACTTTTACCTTGGAACAGAGAGGCATTATATTGTGCAATGTTTTATTCAAACACAAGTTGCAAATTCTACATCGTTACAGTTTTAAGGAGTTTTACAGCACAGAAACAGGCCCTTCAGCCCATCGCCTGTGCTGCCCATTCAGCACCTATCCATTCTCATCCCATTTTCCAGCACTTGCTCCGTAGCCTTGTTCGCTACGGCGTTTCAAACGCTCATCGAAATGCTTCTTCAATGTTGTGAGGATTCCCCGCCTCTCCCACCCTCTCAGGCAGCGAGTCCCAGATTCCCAACACCCTCTGGGTGAATACATTTTACCTACAATCTCCTCTAAATCTCTCACCCCTTTCCTTAAATCTCTGTCCCCTGGTTATTGACCCTCTACTAAGGGGAAAAGTTCCTCCCTATCCACCCTCTGTCCCTCATAATTTTGTCCACCTCGATCAGGGCCCCCCTCAGCCTTCCCTGCTCCGAGGGAAAACAGCCCCGGCCTAACCCGCCTCTCTTCACAGCTGGAACGCTCCGGCCCAGGCAGCATCCTGGTGAATCTCCTCCGCACCCTCTCCAGTGCAATCACATCCTTCCCATAGTGTGGTGATCAGAACTGTGCACCTTACTCTAGCTGTGATCTAACCAGCGTTTTGTACAGCTCCATCATAACCTCCCTGCTCTTATATTCTGTTCTTCTGCTAATAAAGGCAAGTACCCCATATGCCTTCTGACCCACCTTATCTACCCGTCCTGCTGCCTTCAGGTGCGTCTGATTCCCTGATTTCCCAGCGTCCTACCGTTGATTGCGTATCTCTTGTCTCGTTAGTCCTCCCAAAATGCATTGCGTCACACTTTCCGGTGGTAAATCTCATTTGCCCATAGTGCTCATGTGACCAGCCGTCTACATCGCCCCGTACAGAGAGCGCTTCGCTAAGCACAATAGTTACCACGTGGGGAGGAAAAAGCATGTATTTTTAAAAAATTATTGTACTCGTTTTTAAAATCTTTGCAAGAAAGCTCCATTAAACGGTACCTTCTAATGATTTTGCCTCCACTGCGCTTGGAAACCTAAAGCTTTTGGGGGAAGATTGTGGTTGTGATTGCCCGTAATCGGTGAGGGTGATGGGGAGAAGGCGGGAAAGTGCAGTTGAGGATTATCACAGCAGATCAGACGTTATCTCATTGAATGGCGGAGCAGACACGATGGGCCGAATGGCCTGCTTTCGCCACCACATCTAATGGCCTTGCGGAACCGGGGGGGGGGCGGGGGGGCGAAATTGGGGACAGGAGGGAGGGGGCCCATTTAGTGACAGGAGGAGCCGGTCACGAGACAGGAGAAGAAAGATGTGCGGCCGGAGCAGTTCTGGTGCTTCCCTGAAAGCAAACGTGTGAAAGCAGCAAAGAAATGTGATCGAAATGGGGCAGAGAAATTGTTCAACTCTTAACACGGAGCTAATGTTTTTTTTAACCTCTCTCCCCCCACTCCCCAATCCTGTCGTCTTTGTTCCAACTAGGTCTGTCTGATATTCCCGGGGAGGCCATGGTGAAGCTGTATTGCCCCAAGTGCATGGACGTGTACACGCCAAAGTCATCGCGGCATCACCACACAGATGGAGCTTACTTTGGCACGGGCTTCCCGCACATGCTCTTCATGGTGCACCCAGAGTACAGACCCAAGAGGCCAGCGAACCAGTTTGTTCCAAGGTAATGCGGGTAGGGCAATGGCCAGGCCGCGTGCTGCCTCGAACGGTGGGGCTGTCACTGGAGCCCCGCAGGCCAGTACGTCCCAAAGCAGCCAACGGGATCGCTCTCCCTCTCCATCTCTCCACCCCACCCTTTCCTACTCTTCCCACGTCGATCTTACCCCCTCTCTCTTTTTCTTCTCTTCCCCCCCCCCCCCCCCACCCATCTTTCTCTTTCTCTCCCCTCTCTTTCTCTTCTCCCCTTTCTTTCTCTCTCCCCCCTTTCTTTCTCTCTCCCCCTTTTCTTTCTCTCTCCCCCTTTTCTTTCTCTCTCCCCCCCTTTCTTTCTCTCTCCCCCCCTTTCTTTCTCTCTCCCCCCCCCTTTCTTTCTCTCTCCCCCCTTTCTTTCTCTCTCCCCCCTTTCTTTCCCTCTCCCCCCTTTCTTTCCCTCTCCCCCCTTTCTTTCCCTCTCCCCCCTTTCTTTCTCTCTCCCCCCTTTCTTTCTCTCTCCCCCCTTTCTTTCTCTCTCCCCCCTTCTTTCTCTCTCCCCCCTTTCTTTCTCTCTCCCCCCCTCTCTTTCTCCCCCCCCTCTCTTTCTCCCCCCCTCTCTTTCTCCCCCCCTCTCTTTCTCCCCCCCTCTCTTTCTCCCCCCCTCTCTTTCTCCCCCCCTCTCTTTCTCCCCCCCTCTCTTTCTCCCCCCTCTCTTTCTCCCCCCCTCTCTTTCTCCCCCCCTCTCTTTCTCCCCCCCTCTCTTTCTCCCCCCCTCTCTTTCTCCCCCCCTCTCTTTCTCCCCCCCTCTCTTTCTCCCCCCCTCTCTTTCTCCCCCCCTCTCTTTCTCCCCCCCTCTCTTTCTCCCCCCCTCTCTTTCTCCCCCCCTCTTTCTCCCCCCCTTTCTTTCTCCCCCCCTCTCTCTCCCCCCCTCTCTCTTTCTCCCCCTCGCTCTCTTTCTCCCCCCTCGCTCTCTTTCTCCCCCCTCGCTCTCTTTCTCCCCCCTCGCTCTCTTTCTCCCCCCTCGCTCTCTTTCTCCCCCCTCGCTCTCTTTCTCCCCCCTCGCTCTCTTTCTCCCCCCTCGCTCTCTTTCTCCCCCCTCGCGCTCTTTCTCCCCCCTCGCTCTCTTTCTCCCCCCTCGCTCTCTTTCTCCCCCCTCGCTCTCTTTCTCCCCCCTCGCTCTCTTTCTCCCCCCTCGCTCTCTTTCTCCCCCCTCGCTCTCTTTCTCCCCCCTCGCTCTCTTTCTCCCCCCTCGCTCTCTTTCTCCCCCCTCGCTCTCTTTCTCCCCCCTCGCTCTCTTTCTCCCCCCTCGCTCTCTTTCTCCCCCCTCGCTCTCTTTCTCCCCCCTCGCTCTCTTTCTCCCCCCTCGCTCTCTTTCTCCCCCCTCGCTCTCTTTCTCCCCCCTCGCTCTCTTTCTCCCCCTCGCTCTCTTTCTCCCCCCTCGCTCTCTTTCTCCCCCCTCGCTCTCTTTCTCCCCCCTCGCTCTCTTTCTCCCCCCTCGCTCTCTTTCTCCCCCCTCGCTCTCTTTCTCCCCCCTCGCTCTCTTTCTCCCCCTCGCTCTCTTTCTCCCCCCTCGCTCTCTTTCTCCCCCCTCGCTCTCTTTCTCCCCCCTCGCTCTCTTTCTCCCCCCTCGCTCTCTTTCTCCCCCCTCGCTCTCTTTCTCCCCCCTCGCTCTCTTTCTCCCCCTCGCTCTCTTTCTCCCCCCTCGCTCTCTTTCTCCCCCCTCGCTCTCTTTCTCCCCCCTCGCTCTCTTTCTCCCCCCCTCGCTCTCTTTCTCCCCCCTCGCTCTCTTTCTCCCCCCTCGCTCTCTTTCTCCCCCCTCGCTCTCTTTCTCCCCCCTCGCTCTCTTTCTCCCCCCTCGCTCTCTTTCTCCCCCCTCGCTCTCTTTCTCCCCCCTCGCTCTCTTTCTCCCCCCTCGCTCTCTTTCTCCCCCCTCGCTCTCTTTCTCCCCCCTCGCTCTCTTTCTCCCCCCTCGCTCTCTTTCTCCCCCTCGCTCTCTTTCTCCCCCTCGCTCTCTTTCTCCCCCCTCGCTCTCTTTCTCCCCCTCGCTCTCTTTCTCCCCCCTCGCTCTCTTTCTCCCCCCTCGCTCTCTTTCTCCCCCCTCGCTCTCTTTCTCCCCCTCGCTCTCTTTCTCCCCCCTCGCTCTCTTTCTCCCCCCTCGCTCTCTTTCTCCCCCCTCGCTCTCTTTCTCCCCCCTCGCTCTCTTTCTCCCCCCTCGCTCTCTTTCTCCCCCCTCGCTCTCTTTCTCCCCCCTCGCTCTCTTTCTCCCCCCTCGCTCTCTTTCTCCCCCCTCGCTCTCTTTCTCCCCCCTCGCTCTCTTTCTCCCCCTCCCTCTCTTTCTCCCCCCTCGCTCTCTTTCTCCCCCCTCGCTCTCTTTCTCCCCCCTCGCTCTCTTTCTCCCCCCTCGCTCTCTTTCTCCCCCCTCGCTCTCTTTCTCCCCCCTCGCTCTCTTTCTCCCCCCTCGCTCTCTTTCTCCCCCCTCGCTCTCTTTCTCCCCCCTCGCTCTCTTTCTCCCCCTCGCTCTCTTTCTCCCCCCTCGCTCTCTTTCTCCCCCCTCGCTCTCTTTCTCCCCCCTCGCTCTCTTTCTCCCCCCTCGCTCTCTTTCTCCCCCCTCGCTCTCTTTCTCCCCCCTCGCTCTCTTTCTCCCCCCTCGCTCTCTTTCTCCCCCCTCGCTCTCTTTCTCCCCCCTCGCTCTCTTTCTCCCCCCTCGCTCTCTTTCTCCCCCCTCGCTCTCTTTCTCCCCCCTCGCTCTCTTTCTCCCCCCTCGCTCTCTTTCTCCCCCCTCGCTCTCTTTCTCCCCCCTCGCTCTCTTTCTCCCCCCTCGCTCTCTTTCTCCCCCCTCGCTCTCTTTCTCCCCCCTCGCTCTCTTTCTCCCCCCTCGCTCTCTTTCTCCCCCCTCGCTCTCTTTCTCCCCCCTCGCTCTCTTTCTCCCCCCTCGCTCTCTTTCTCCCCCCTCGCTCTCTTTCTCCCCCCTCGCTCTCTTTCTCCCCCCTCGCTCTCTTTCTCCCCCCTCGCTCTCTTTCTCCCCCCTCGCTCTCTTTCTCCCCCCTCGCTCTCTTCTCCCCCCTCGCTCTCTTTCTCCCCCCTCGCTCTCTTTCTCCCCCCTCGCTCTCTTTCTCCCCCCTCGCTCTCTTTCTCCCCCTCGCTCTCTTCTCTTTCTCCCCCCGCCCTCCCTCCCCTTTCTCCCCCCGCCCTCCCTCCCCTTTCTCCCCCCGCCCTCCCTCCCTTTCTCCCCCCGCCCTCCCTCCCCTTTCTCCCCCCGCCCTCCCTCCCCTTTCTCCCCCCCCCGCCCTCCCTCCCCTTTCTCCCCCCCCCGCCCTCCCTCCCCTTTCTCCCCCCCCCGCCCTCCCTCCCCTTTCTCCCCTTTCTCCCCCCCCGCCCTCCCTCCCCTTTCTCCCCTTTCTCCCCCCCCGCCCTCCCTCCCCTTTCTCCCCCCCCCGCCCTCCCTCCCCTTTCTCCCCCCCCGCCCTCCCTCCCCTTTCTCCCCCCCCGCCCTCCCTCCCCTTTCTCCCCCCCCGCCCTCCCTCCCCTTTCTCCCCCCCCGCCCTCCCTCCCCTTTCTCCCCCCCCCGCCCGCCCTCCCCTTTCTCCCCCCCCGCCCGCCCTCCCCTTTCTCCCCCCCCGCCCGCCCTCCCCTTTCTCCCCCCCCCGCCCGCCCTCCCCTTTCTCCCCCCCCGCCCGCCCTCCCCTTTCTCCCCCCCCGCCCGCCCTCCCTTTCTCCCCCCCGCCCTCCCTCCCCGCCCTCCCTCCCCGCCCTCCCCCCCCGCCCTCCCCCCCTCCCTCCCCGCCCTCCCCCCCCGCCCTCCCTCCCTTTCTCCCCCCTGCCCGCTCTCCTCCGCCCTCTCGCCCTCTCCTCCGCCCCCCCCTCCCCCTCTCTCTCTCTGCCTTACCCCCCCGCTTGCTGTCTCTCCCCCCTTCTCCCCCCTCCCCAGCATCTGATCTCAACATGATCAGATGCTGAAACAGAATGTTTTAGATCTCCACTTACAGAATCGAACAAGGTAGATGGCGCCTGGCAGTTTGCTGGCTTTGCTGTAGTGGGGCCCCAACCCATAACCATTCCTATTCCGTGTCTATGCATGAAAGCCTTTAGCTGGCAACCAGTCATGAGCTTGATTTTGGGGGGCGGGGGTGGGGGGTAAATAGTGGGATAATCCCAGCATGACGAAGGACTGAAACGGCTGGGCTCCAGGAAAGGTGGAATGTGTAACACTGAGCGATGGAGATGAATAGCGCAAGTACACTTTCGACGGGAAGCCAGGCAGCACACTCGGGAGAAAGGAATATGGCAGATTATATTGATGGACTTGGGTGGCATGGAGCATAACCCTGCAGACCTAATGAGCTGTTTTGTGTGCTGTCAATTACACTGACCAAATCTCCGGAGAGCTACCTCCGCACACGTGGCACGTGTGACCCAGTTTTTGTTTTGTCCAAAATTGATTTGTTATTCATTTGCTTTGCCTCTTAATTCGGCAAAGCAGGTGTGATTGGAGAATTGCGGGGTGTAGGGGGGGTTGGGTGGCGTGGCGGGGTCAACGCTGTCCCCTCCTGACTGATGGGCTGAAAGCATCCTCTCTCTTTCCCCTAAGCCTCGCATGTGAGATGGGCTTGCCACGGTCCACCCCAGTGAGCACTGGGGGGCTGAAGCAGGAGACTAATGTCGCAAAGGCACAGAGAGAGCCACTCTTCTGAAGGTTAGTCTGAGGCGGCCTCACAAGTGAGTGTCCATGAGCCCCGATATCTTCACCGTTGGGAGCGCCGGACACCGGGGGCCCCGAGACTGGAGGGTGTTGTGGCCTCCCAGTGCTGAGCCGGAGCGTTGATTGACGCAAGAGCAGGCGGAGGGGGCCGTTCCAGTCCCCTGTGACCTGCTCTGTTCATGAAACCCTGGCTAATCCGCCTCCAAATGTCACTTGGCAAAGAGACACTCTTTCCCTAACAAAAATCTAGGTCTCTCCATAGGATTTATTTTTTGGTTTAAATCTTTCCCGGGCTGTGGGTGGTCACTGGGCTGGGAAGGCAGCGTTTATTCCCTGCCCATAATTGCCATGAGCCGAGTTTCTCGCTCGACCGTTTCAGAGGGGGCAGTTCCTAGTCGATTGTGTACGACAGTGTCGTCTGGACTCTGCAGACTAGGCGTGGTTTCCTTTCCTCTAGGACATTGGGATTTTTAAACTATCGTCTATGTGAAAAGTGCTTCCTGTTTTGTTACTCTGCCCCCACCCCCGAAATGACTTGTCTCTAGATTTAAGATAGTGTCCCCTAATTTACCCCCCCCCCCCCCCTTAATCTACCCCATCAGATGCTTTCAATGTTCCGACCACCTCAATCCGATCACTCCCCATTCTCCAAAGTTGGATGTGATAAGGAACACATTTATTCAAATCTCTGTCCAGATTATACCTGGTGTAAATAGTACACAATTTTTTTTTCTCTCTTTCTCCCCCCCCCCCAAATTAAGCATAGTGGTTAGCACAAGTTGCTTCACAGCTCCAGGGTCTTGGGTTTGATTCCCGGCTTGGGTCACTGTCTGTGTGGAATCTGCACGTTCTCCCCGTGTCTGCGTGGGTTTCCTCCGGGTGCTCCGGTTTCTTCCCACAGTCCAAAGACATGCAGGTTAGGTGGATTGGCTAAGTTAAATTGTCCTTAGTGTCCAAAAAGGTTAGGTGGGGTTACTGGTCACGGGATAGGGTGAAGGCGTGGGCTTAAGTTGGGTGTTCTCTCCAAGGGCCGGTGCAGACTCAATGGGCCAAATGGCCTCCTGGACTCTATTTTATGATTGGCCAATCCAAAAATCTTTGGGTTGTGGTGGCGAGACCCACGCAGACACGGGAGAATGTGCAAACTCCACACGGACAGTGACCCGGGGCCGGGATCGAACCCAGGTCCTCAGCACCGTGAGGCAGCAGTGCTAACCCACTGTGCTGCCCCCACATTATTTACTTTTATTCATTTTTACGGGGCATGAGCGTCGCTGGCTACGGCCAGCATTTATTGCCCGTTCCTAACTGCAGCTAAAAGTTGACCACGTTGCTGTGTGGGGTCTGAAGTCACTTGTCGGCCAGGGATGGGTAAGGAGGGCAGATTCCTTCCCTAAAGGACACTAGTGGACCAGGTGGGTTTTTACGATAATCGATGTGGAGGGAAATTGTCCCATTGGGCAGATGCAGCATGAGTTCACAAAGGGTAGGTCGTGTCTGACTAATTTGGTAGAATTTTTTGAGGACGTTACCAGTGCAGTAGATAACGGGGAGCCATGGATGTGGTATATCTGGATTTCCAGAAAGCTTTTGACAAGGTGCCACACAAAAGGTTGCTGCATAAACTAAAGATGCATGGCATTGAGGGTAAAGTGGTAGCATGGGTAGAGGATTGGTTAACTAACAGAAAGCAGAGAGTGGGGATAAATGGGTGTTTATCTGGTTGGCAACCTGTAACTAGTGGTATCCCTCAAGGATCAGTGTTGGGCCCGCAGTTGTTCACAATTTACATAGATAATTTGGAGTTGGGGACCAAGTACAATGTGTCAAAGTTTGCAGACGACACTAAGATGAGTGGTAAAGCAAAAAGTGCAGAGGATACCGGAAGTCTGCAGAAGGATTTGGATAGGTTAGGTGAATGGGCTAGGGTCTGGCAGATGGAATTCAATGTTGCCAAGTGTGAGGCTATCCATTTTGGGAGGAATAACAGCAGAATGGATTATTATTTAAACGGTAAGATGTTAAAACATGCTGCTGTGCAGAGGGACCTGGGTGCGCTGGTGCACGAGTCGCAAAAAGTTGATGTGCAGGTGCAACAGGTGATTAAGAAGGCTAATCGAGTTTTGTCTTTCATTGCTAGAGGGATGGAGTTCAAGACTAGTGAGGTTATGCTGCAATCAATTGTATAGGGTGTTGGTGAGGCCGCATCTGGAGTATTTGTTCAGTTTTGGTCTCCTTACCTGAGAAAGGACATATTGGCACTGGAGGGAGTGCAGAGGAGATTCACTAGGTTGATCCCAGAGTTGAGGGGATTAGATTATGACGAGAGGTTGAGTAGACTGGGACTGTACTCATTGGAGTTTTAGAAGGATGCGGGGGGATCTTATAGAAACATATAAAATTATGAAGGAATAGATAGGATAGATGCGGGCAGGTTGTTTCCTCCTGGTCGGGGAAAGCAGAACTAGGGGGCAGAGCTCAAAATAAGGGGAAGTAGATTTAGGACGGAGTTTAGGAGGAACTTCTTCACTCAAAGGGTTGGGAATCTCTGGAATTCCTTGCCTAGTGAAGCAGTTGAGGCTCCTTCTTTAAACGTTTTAAGAAAAAGATAGATACCTTTCTAAGGAATAAAGGGATTCGGGGATATGGTGTACGGGCCGGAGAGTGGAGCTGAGTCCACAAAGATCAGCCATGATCTCATTAAATGGCGGAGCAGGCTCGAGGGGCCAGATGGCCTACTCCTGTTCCTAGTTCTTATGTTCTTATGAAAGCTGCATGTTAGTTAAATGGAGAGAGATTGCAGAGCTCTGAGCTTGCAGGAGTGGGGATGTGTTATCATGGGGCCTTGGTGAGCCCGGAGCACTGTCTATAACATGGGTCTCCCTGCTTAAGAAAGGATATAATTGCATTAGATCAGGGATGGTTCGCCCGTTTGATTCCTGCGATGAATGGGGTTATGTAATCATCTTTATTGTCACAAGTACATTGACACTGCAGTGAAGTTACTGTGAAAAGCCCCTAGTCGCCACACTCCGGCGCCTGTTCGGGTCACAGAGGGAGAATTCAGAATGTCCAATTCACCTAACAAGCACGTCTTTCGGGACTTGTGGAGGAAACCGGAGCGCCCGGAGGAAACCCACGCAGACACGGAGAGAACGTGCAGACTCTGCACAGACAGTGACCCGAGCCGGGAATCTAACCTGGGGACCCTGGCGCTCCCGACACGTTATGACTAAGTGAGCATCGGTGCACAAAGTATTTACAGCACTTGGATCACTTGTTGTTGGGCTTGGTTTTAAGTTAACAACAACGGCCATTTTTTTGCCTGAAGCTTTACCAAGAACTTGCGGAGAATGCTTTGCTATTAGTCTGTTGGATTTTATAATTCTTGGAGAGGCAGCCAGTTTAGCACTGGGGATGCCAGGAGTAAATATCAGCGTTGAGAAATGTCGCTGGTCCAGCTCAGGTAGCTTTGTTGACGCCCAACCCCGTGTCTGCCAAATCTTTCTTTCTTTAGCCACCTGATCTTAAAATTCCGAAACGGAATTGCTTGTTTTCAACTGCTCTCGGCCAAAGGGTCTAATTGCGGCAGTTCTCAATCGTCAGTACTTTCTTTTTAAATAATTGTCTGCGATCTCTCTCTGTTCCCACACCCCCTTCAAAATTCTACCATTCGGGATAATGGCTACATCCGTTAGATCATTGCTCGCCGCGTATCGCGCATACTCCAGGGACAGGCGGATCAGGCTTTCAGTCAGAAACGTACCCAGCCTACCTCCAATTACATGGGAAGGGCAAGGTGTCCCCAAATTTGAGCAGCAGGGGAAGCTAGCCGCTCCCCGCTGCCACCATGCAGGAGCAAGACGCGTGGCGTTCTCCCCCAACCCGGGGGATGCCAAAGATACTTTTTGGCCTACCACACAAATGAATAATGCGGTATGTGAATTTCAGTGCCGTTGTGATGCCAGATGCACGGGTTGTACATCCCGATGACCGACTAGCAGATTGTATCGAGCAGCACCTTTTTTCCTCTGGCTGTTATCAGTCAATGTGGCTCAGTTACAGGTGCTCGAAGCTCCCATCTATTCATGCCCGGACCTGTCCTCAGCAGGCAAAAGGAACATGTTCGGGCATTGCGCATTTAAAAATAAATTAAACAAAAGCACGGGGAACAAAGGTTTCCAAGTGCATTCACCGCGGCAATGCTGTGACCAATCGGGCATCACCCAGCCAGACACTTCCTCGATTTGTGACGTCTCCCCCCCCCCCGCCCACAAACAAATGTAATTTAATTGGTCAAAATATCCTGACTTGATAAAACCACGTTTTGACCCACTCTGATCAGCTTGTGCTTTCTCCAGCTGAATGGGTGAGCAATTATTATTTTTTTATCAGAAAGAATAAGAATCCAGGTGGCATTTGGGTGACCGGTTTCATGGTCCAGCGGCAGCACAAATGGATCTGGTCGCAATGTCCCGTTCAACATTCCTTCTGCGCCTGTGTTAAAGGGACCACCCACCCCGTTCCATCTCTTCATTCCAATGAGATTGCGGTGGAAGTGTTATTCATTCACTTTACAAGTGTTTATTATCCTACCTTAATTTGTCCTTCAGAAGGTTGGCATGAGCTCTCCCCCGGGTGTCTGGCTAGGCCATTTCCGAAGGCAATTGAGTGGCCAACCCTGCCCAGGGTTTGGGTAGGGGTGGCGCTTTGCGGCAATGCGACAGTTTCTCGGTGCCCCATGGCGTCGTGGCGCAGTGGTTAACACTGCTGCCTCACAGCTCCAGGGTCCCAGGTTCGATTCAGGTTCGACTCAGGCTTGAGTCACTGTCTGTGTGGAGTCTGCACGTTCTCCCCGTGTCTGCGTGGGTTTCCTCCGGGTGCTCCGGTTTCCTCCACAGTCCCAAAGACGTGCAGGATAGGTGGCTTGGCCGTGCTAAATTGACCCTTGGTGTCCAAAAGGTTAGGTGGGTTTAGGGGATAGGGTCGGGTCTGGTCCTAGGTAGGGTGCTCTTTCCAAGGGTCGGCACAGACTCGATGGGCCGAATGGCCTCCTGCAGGATTCCCTGATTTCAGATTTCTTTCCTTCGCTGAATTTAAATTCACAATTTTATCCACCGAAAACAGTTCCACCTTCGCCGTATCCATTAACGTAACCAAAGTCCCTTCTCCCTTGTAACCGCGATGTGGGGAATCTTCCTGCACCCTCTCTGAAGGCCTTCACATCCTTCCTGAATGTGCTGCCCAAACGTTGGGCACAGCACTCGAGCTGAGGTCTCGCTAGCACCTGCTCCACAAATCCAGATTCACATGTAACCCCTTCACCTGCTAATCACTTTGCGCCCTCCCACAATTCAATCCATTGTGTCTGCCTGCTCAAGCAGCTTAAGCCCAATCACTGTCCACTGCCAGCTTCACGAAGCTTTGTGCCAACTGCAAATTTTGAATGTCTACCCCGTGTGAATCCAAAATTGCGGAAACTGTGGTTCTGGCACTTGACTGTTAGGCAGCCCCACTACAATCCCTTCCTCCAATCTGATAATTGACGATTCAGCCAACCTCCTTTCATTATCCCACTCTCCATTTCCCTCCATCCCGCTTCAGCTCGTCGCGTGCCATCGGCTTTTCAGCAAACACTTTCAGAAGTCCATTTGAACCACATCTGCGTTACTGACACCATCCTCCTTCACAATACAAGCTCTAACTCGATAATCCTGCATGATTTGCTTTGGGCCAATCTGTGTTGGCTTTCCTGAGTTAGTCCATGCTTACCCAAGGACTGTTTGCGTTCTAAAAGCTTTCCCAACTCAAAAGAGGTTGAACGGAGAAGACCATCAAACATCGGAACAGAATTAGGCCACTCGGCCCATCGAGTCTGCCCCGCCATTCAATCATGGCTGATATGTTTCACAGCCCCATTCTCCTGCCTTCTCCCCATAACCCCTGATCCCCTTTTTAATCAAGAACCTATCTATCTCCGTCTTAAAGACACTCAGTGATTTGGCCTCCACAGCCTTCTGCAGCAAAGAGTGCCACAGATTCACCACCCTCTGGCTGAAGAAATTCCTCCTCATCGCTGTGTTAAAGGATCGTCCCTTCAGTCTGAGGCTGTGTCCTCTGGTTCTAGTTTTTCCTACAAGTGGAAACATCCTCTCCACGTCCACTCTATCCAGGCCTCGCAGTATCCTGTAAGTTTCATAAGAACCCCCTTCATCCTTCTAAACTCCAACGAGTACAGACCCAGAGTCCTGAACCGTTGCTCATACGACAAGCTCTTCATTCCAGGGACCATTCTTGTGAACCTCCTCTGGACCCTTTCCAAGGCCAGCACATCCTTCCGTAGATACGGGGCCCAAAACTGCTCTCAATGCTCCAAATGGGGTCTGACCAGAGCCTTATACAGCCTCAGAAGTACATCCCTGCTCTTGTATTCTCGCCCTCTCGACATGAATGCCAACATTGCATTTGCCGACTGAACCTGCACGTAGCATTTGCAATTCTCCGATCCTCTGGCACCTTCCGGTGTCTCGGGTGGAATTGGAAGAAGGTGGCTGGTGCCCCTAGTCTTGTATGCTTTCCCCTCTCTCATTTCCCTTATCACTTCACCTCTGATCTGTCAACATTCATCCTGTTCCTGACTTGTGTTATCGACCTAACATCCGTCATATGCACCGTGTATATTCTTCACCTCACTTGTCTGGGATCAGCCGGAGAGCTCTGCCTTTCCTCCTCTTGCGAATGTCTTTCAACCTTGCTTGAAGCATCTCCTCCCTCAACATGTCCATTGTCTGTGCCAGCTCTGCCTGCCGATGTGCAATTCCAGTTTGCCTGGGCAGTGCATGTGCCCTCCCCATTGAAATCGGCCGCCCTCCTCTTTTCCAATAGCTAGCCCCAGCCTGGTGGCAAACGTAATTTCCCCTCAGCCTCATCCTTCTGACGTTTGATCAGTTATAGTTCCTCCGACCAGATGTTTGGACTCAATTTACGGATCAAGAAAAACTTGTTGAACTGCCTTCAAAGTGCTTTCTGTCCCCTGCCTTCTCTCTGCCCTTTACAGCTTTGCTATCTCAGTTTGTAACAGAAATTAGGTTCCTCCTATAGTTTTTGTATCTCTGTCGCTTGCTTTGCTCCACTCTCTCTCTCCCCCACTTCCGATAAGTTGTTGACTGAAATGGTACCTCCTAAAAGTACCCAGGTATTTTTCCCAATTAAGGAGAAATTTTGCGTGGCCAATCCACCTACCCTGCACATCTATTTTTGGGGTTTGTGGGGGTGAGACCCACGCAGACAGGGGAGAATGTGCAGGCTCTGCACGGACAGGGACCCAGGTCCTTGGTGCCATGAGGCAGCCGTGCTAACCACAGCGCCACCGTGCTGCCCACCTTTGTTGTCTCTGAGCGAATGGGATACTTGCCTTTATTAACCGAGTTATAGAGCAGGGAGATTATGATGGAGCTGTATAAAACGCTGCTTCGGTCGCAGCTAGAGCACTGTGTGCAGTCCTCGTCGCCACACTATAGGAAGGATGTGATTGCGCTGGAGAGGGTGCGGAAGAGATTCACCAGGATGCTGCCTGGGCCGGAGCGTTTCAGCTGTGAAGAGAGGCGGGTTAGGCCGGGGCTGTTTTCCTCGGAGCAGAGAAGGCTGAGGGGGGACCTGATCGAGGTGGACAAAATGATGAGGGGCATAGATGGGGTGGATAGGGAGGAACCTTTCCCTCAGTAGAAGTCAATAACCAGGGGGCATTGACTTGAGGGTCAGGGTCAAGAGATTTATAAAGGACTTGAGGAAAGTCTTTTTCACCTGGAGGGTGTGTGAATCTGGGACTCGCTGCCTGAGAGGCTGGGAGAGGCGGGAATCCTCATTATTCAAGAAGCATTTCGATGAGCGTTTGAAACGCCGTAGCGACCAAGGATACGGAGCAAGTGCTGGAAAATGTGATTGGAGTGGATAGGTGCTGAATGGCCGGCACAGACTCGATGGACTGAAGGGCCTGTTTCTGTGCTGTAAAACTCTACGACTAACCAACTGTAGATTCTGTTGTTGACTCCCCCAGGATAACCTCTCTCTCCAGCACTGTAATATTCACCTCGTCCTCCCCCCGAATCCTGCTTTCCTCTTCCCCTTGCCTTTCCAGTGTACCTTCAATCCTGGAATCGTTAGCCAGTTCCACCTTCATTTTGAGGCATGTCTGCATTCTCATCACGATGTATTTACCTGCATCTCACCAACCTTACTTAATATGCGCTGCGTATTCACATGCTTGCATAGTCAACTTAACTTTTAGACTCTTTTGCGCTCCCACTTGCTCATGTTGTGACATGAATGTTACTTACCATTTAACAGCGTTGGGCTGAATGTTGTCGGGGTCTTGCTCAATGCTGGCCCGCCTCTGCATCTCGAGGAGTTGCAAATGGAACGTAATACGGTGCAATCATTAACGGGCCTCGCCACCTCTGTCATTGTCACTGGAGGGAAGGTCACTGATGTTACGGTAGCTGAATTATAGGTGCCAAGCGGGTTGCGTTTTGAAGGTCACAGCGACCTGGGAGTGCCCCAGATGCAAACCAAGTGGGCCAGGCTGTTGCTTTTTTGAGAAGCAAGCACCAGCTAGGGTGCTTCTCTCTGGTGATCCTTCAACCTGAGGGCCCAGACTCTGGTTGGATGTTTAGGACTGAGATGAGGAGGGTTATCTGTCCAAGGGAGGTGAATCTTTGGAAACCTCTGCCCCAGAGGGAGCTGTGGCAGATCAATCATTGACCATGGTGAAGACAGATTCCTGAATATTAATGACAGCGAGGGCCAGGCGGGCAGCGCGAGAACATGGCCTCCGCCGTGGATGATCAGCCACGATCGTATTGAATGGCGGAGCAGGCTCGAGGGGCCGAATGGCCGCCTCCTCCTGCGTGTAATCGTTAGTTTTATAACTAAGGGCACAGTGAGCAAAAGCAAGGAAATGTAGGCTTAACCTTCCTGACGGACGCTGCGAGCGGGCTCAGGTGTGACTAGTCAGGTGTCACACTCCAGTAAGGATGTCAAGTCCTCCCAGGTGGCACAGAGGAGATTTCCTGGAAGGCGACCGAGCGCAGGAGGAGGGGAATTCAGCGACGAGGGGGGGGGGGGGGGGGGGGGGGGGGGGGTGCGCTCATTCTCCTCTGAGCGGAGAATTGGAAGGGGAGTGATGCATCCAATTCCTGAAGGGTTTCCATGGGAGTCGATGAGGGCCAAGGGAAACTGTCTCCACCAGCAGCAGCATTTCGCACCGGGCAGCGCGGAGTTGAGATAATTGATGAACAATCTAAATGGGGCGATGTAAATAAAATTTATTACACCGTAACAACGACTTGGGGTGGTGCGCTGCACGAGTGGCGACGAGGCCATAGAGTCGGTCGTATGTTTCAAATGGGAATTGGGATAAATGCTTGGAATGGGAACTTTGCGAGGCTATTGGGGGAAGGGGTGGGGGGGGGTGAAATGGGATTATTAGGAATCTGCACGATAGACCAAATGGCTGCCTCTTGCGATGCTGTGGTCCCCGAACCTGGTTCCTGCAACCTTTTTATATCTCTTATTTTTTTCTCTCCCTCTCTCCGTCTCCCACCCCTCAGGCTGTACGGTTTCAAGATCCACCCCATGGCCTACCAACTCCAGCTCCAAGCTGCAAGCAACTTCAAGAGCCCCGTCAAGACTATTCGCTAAAAAACCACAACCAAATTGGCAACCCCTCCGATGGCCAGCCGTTGCGTCGGCAGGCGCCCGATATGCCACAAAAGAGGCTGTAGATGGTGTCCACTTGAACAAAAATAAACTGCTTTCTTGCCCTTGCCCCAGCACCCGCCACTCCTCGCACTTCCCCCTACAAACTTTATACTTTTTCCCAAGTTCCTCCCCACACCCCCCACCCTTCCCCTGTTACATTTACAGAGCTGTGTACTGAAGTTGGTGCAAATGGATTCTTTCACTGGAAAAAAATACTTAAAAAAAAAAAAAAAAAAATTTGTCAAAAAAGAAAAGCGTGTGTGCGTGTGGAGTAGTTATTTTTCATTTCGGACTGCGAAGCCGTGTCTTCCTGTGCCCCTCTGTCGCGGGTGATTTCGAGGCCCCCCCCCCCCCCCCCCCCCGGTCCTGTGGCGACGCAGTCATTGGGGAATCTTGCTAGGATGTGACTGTGCGGAGGAAGCGCTCCCGCCGCGTTGAATTCTTGACGAGCAAAACGCCACCGCCCCCGGCGGATGTGTGTCTGGAAGGGAGTGGGGAGGTGTCTGTTTTGAACTGTCTGTTGTCACCGGGGCGTAGGATTGATTGGTGCTTACGGCACTGCTGTCTCTGTGGGTAAGACGAGAGAGAGCAGGGGAGGGGGGGAGGAGGTGAGCTGAAGATGCAGTGAACCACACACAGCTGCTGTGTTTCAGGACGGTTTCCATTACGGACATTAAACTGCCATTTTTCTATAACCTCTCGGTACCAATGCAACAATACCCGGCTGACGCAACTGTTTAGGGCAAGGGTTGAGGCCTCTTTCTCCCCCCCCCCCCCCCCCCCCCCCCCCCTCTGAGTGCAAGCAGTATTTTCTGGGCTCTGCGCTTTTGCAAGCCCCCTCTGTTGCCCAACCCCATTATTTTCTGTCTTATAAAAGTGTGCCTCTTCTGGAGGCCCGTCATTTTGAAGAAATCCTGATCATTCACTTCAGAAGTCGAACCCCATCCTGTTCATCGAACGAGTGGCTAATTTTATTCATAGCCCAGCAAGGAGTGACCGTGGGTGGGGGGGGGGGGGGTGGGGGGGGGGTCTTGATCCCGTGAAACGTTTTGGTCCCCTTTTTGTTTTGGTCTACTCCAGGTACGTTTCGCGGTATTGTATGTATTGTATAAAGGATGTTGACTTGGTTCAAGCTGCCTGTGTTATGTTTTTAAAAAGGAATAAATAAGACATGTTAAATTGGTTTAGGGATTGTTACTAATGTTTATTTCTGAATAAATGCAGACTTGAAGAAGTGCTGAATTTCCATGTATTCTTGTTCGGACGTTGCCCCCCTAACATCGCGAGACGGTCCGAGGAGGCGTGCCGCAGCATTTCAGCCCAAACCTCCCCCACCAGCCGCCCAAGATGTACGGTCACCAGGTCACCTCTCATAAAGCACGTCTTCAGGGAGCACCTTAAATGCAGAAGAGCGGGGGCAGCAGGGTGGCGCAGTGGGTTCGCCCTGCTGCCTCACGGTGCCGAGGTCCCGGGTTCGATCCCGGCTCTGGGTCACTGTCCGTGTGGAGTTTGCACATTCTCCCCGTGTATGTGTGGGTTTCACCCCCACAACCCAAAGATGTGCAGGGTAGGTGGATTGGCCCCTTAGTTGCCTAAATTGCCCCTAAGTTGGAAAAAATGAATTGAGTACTCTAAATTTACAAAAAAAAACTTTTCATTAAGGAATATGGTCATGCTATTATAGGAAGGATGTTAAACCAGAAGATATTTACGAGGATGCTACCGGGACTTGATGATGTGAGTTATATGGATAGGCTGGGACCTTTTTCCCTGGAGCGCATAAAATAATGAGGTAGATAGTCGACATCTTTTCCCAAAGGTAGAGGAGTCCAGAACTAGAGGGCAGAGGTTTAAGGTGAGAGGGGAGAGATACAAAAGAGACCAGAGGGGCAATTGTTTCACACACACGTGGTGAGTGTCTGAACGGGCTGCCAGAGGCAATTTTGTCTTTTAAAAAGCAGTTAGACAGTTACATGGGCAGGGTGGGTATAGAGGGATAGGGGCCATTGGACTAGCTCAGTGATAGAAACTGGACAGCATGGACAAGCTGGGCCGAAGGGCTGTATGACTCCATGGCACTTGGGAGAGAAGGGGATATTTTTTTTAATTCAGCTTTTATTGAATTAAAATTTCCCCATCTGTGGTGGGATTTGAACCCGTGTCCCCAGAACACCCTGGGCCTCTGGTTTACTAGTCCAGCAACAATATCACTACGCCACCGGCCTCCCCATGGATATCAAAAGATGTGGGGAGATGGCAGGATCAGGTCTTTGAGTTGGATGATTGGTCGAATAGCGGTCTCCTGTTTGATATATTTCCAGATTTTGATTATAATGGCCGCTTATCAGAATATTTTAATGAAAGACTTGTGGAAGTAAATTTGCTACAATGTAGGAGATTTTGGCCAGTGAGCTGCCAGACGTGGCAATGTGACACCGACCAGATCCTCTTGCTGTGGCGTTAACTGAGGGATGAATGTTGGCCAAGTCACTGGAGACTGCTCTGCTTTGGAAAAGCTGTCACAGGATCTTGGCGTAACCGCCCGGGCAGGCAGTCAGTTGGGCCTTGGTTCAATGTCTCGACGCCCGATAATGCGAGGTGCAGTCCGGTTTGGGGGTTGGAAACAAAATATGACATCAGTTCGGACTTGGTTGGGGCAGAGGAATTAAGGTTGAATTAATGGCCAACCATTCAAAGTGAGGCCGCACGTTTGCCGTCACTAACGCAACCCCAACGCCGAGGTTCTGGAGCGATGCATCGCGATTGGCTCCTGCACAACCACTGTCTGCACTTGGTGGAACCATGTTGTGGAAAAGGGATATCGTGGAGAGGGGGCAGCGAAGATTGACCAGGCTTTTGAAACCAGAAACGTGTGGGGTAGTGCACATCAGGGTCAGGGCAAGCTGACTGGGGTCTCTTTTGGCGAATGAAAGAAGGGGGGGCAGGAGAGATCTTTAAAGTCGTGCAATGGTTTTGTCGAGAGTTGGGGCAGAGAGAATGTTTCCCCCTCTTAAGCATAGAACAAGTTGCCAAGAAGTGCCTGCATTGCCCCCATGCCCTCCCGTCACCTCCACCAGTCCAATGGGCTCTCCCAGCCCCCTCTACCAGGCCCTGCTCCACCCTGGGCAATTCCAGCCTGTCCAGAAAATACTGCATCCACCCCGGTCGGGGGCTCTGATTCATAAAGCCTCCTGTTGAATACTCTCATACCCTATTCACCCCCACCAGGTCCAATACCACTCCACATTTGCTGTCCTTCACCCGACCAATCTCCCTCGCCGCCTCTTGCTTCCAGAGCTGGTGGGCCAGCATCCCACTAGCCTTCTCCCCGTACTCATACACTGCCCCCTGGCCCTCCACAACTGCCCACTGCCTTCCTTGTGGACACCAGCCCAAACTCCATCTGAGTTCTATTCTAACGATGAGTCAGAATACAGGTGGGAGATAGAGAACCTAGTGGAGTGGTGTAGCGACAACAATCTCTCCCTCAATGCCAGCAAAACTAAAGAGCTGGTACTTGACTTCAGGAAGCAAAGTACTGTACACACCCCTGTCAGCATCAACGGGGCCCAGGTGGAGATGGTGAGCAGTTTCAAATTCCTAGGGGTGCACATCTCCAAAAATCTATCCTGGTCCACCCACGTCGACGCTACCACCAAGAAAGCACAACAGCGCCTATACTTCCTCAGGAAACTAAGGAAATTCGCATGTCCACATTAACTCTTACCAACTTTTACAGATGCACCACAGAAAGCATCCTATCGGGCTGCATCACAGCCTGGTATGGCAACTGCTCGGCCCAGGACCGCAAGAAACTTCAGAGAGTCGTGAACACAGCCCAGTCCATCACACGAACCTGCCTCCCATCCATTGACTCCATCTACGCCTCCCGCTGCCTGGGGAAAGCGGGCAGTATAATCAAAGATCCCTCCCACCCGCTTACTCACTCTTCCAACTTCTTCCATCGGGCAGGAGATACAGAAGTCTGAGAACACGCACGAACAGACTCAAAAACAGCTTCTTCCCGCTGTCACCAGACTCCTAAATGACTCTGTTATGGACTGACCTCATCAACACTACACCCTGCATGCTTCACCCAATGCCAGTGCTTATGTAGTTACATTGTGAACCTGGTGTTGCCCTACTGTGTATTTTATTTTCTTCCCATGTACTTAATGATCTGTTGAGCTGCCCGCAGAAAAATACTTTTCACTGTACCTCGGTACACGTGACAATAAACAAATCCATGCAAACACCTCTGTCCAGCATGAATTTAACGACAGGTTTTACCCTTCCAGGCACAGAAACATTAAATTCAACACACTTAAAACCACGCCTTAATTCTAATGTTTACCAATACAAGTATAAATCCCTTAAAAATCCTTTAAGTAGGGCAGCACGGTGGCGCAGTGGGTTAGCCCTGCTGCCTCACGGCACCGAGGTCTCAGGTTCGATCCCGGCTCTGGGTCACTGTCCGTGTGCAGTTTGCACATTCTCCCCGTGTCTGCGTGGGTTTCGCCCCCACAACCCAAAGATGTGCAGGGCAGGTGGATTGGCCGCGCTAAATTGCCCCTTAATTGGAAAAAAAAATTGGGTGCTCTAAATTTATTTTTAAAAGTTTTTAAAAATCCCTTTATTTTCCTAGCACCTGCCTTATTACTTGCGGTACCTTTAAAAACATATTTTTGTGTTCTCCTTGTACCCAACACGTTACTCAGTGTCAACTGCAGATTACGTATGCTTCATATCTTTTTTTAAGCTGTGTATTTTGTCTTAAGCTGCTTGGCTCACTCCCCAGTAATTATTTGGTTAAACTGTGCTTGATGTCACAATAGACTTTGTGTGATTAGGGTAACTCCTTAGCAATGTCATAGTTTTGTATCCAAAATAGGTTGACCTTATTCCACAGCAAACAATCCCATAGGATGCATCTCCATAGGCACCAACAACACACTGAAGATCGGTTTGTTTGGGTTCCCGAGTTGCAAGCCGACTGAACATATGACATGACTACCTGGCTTTGCAGTGCCATAAAGGCTCTTTGTCGCAACAACTGCCAAAGAGGCCAGCTGTTTCGACGCACGAAGCGCAGAAAAAAGATTTTTGCACCCTGCAAAAAAGAGCTGAGAAGACACTGAGACCTGAAGAACATAAATTCAAATCTGCAACCCAAAAGAGCAAAGGAAAACAGACAAAGGGTGCAAGAGAGAAATCTCAGAAAGGCACATGGGAAGTCCCACCCACCCGCTTACTCACTCTTCCAACTTCCATCGGGCAGGAGATACAGAAGTCTGAGAACACGCACGAACAGACTCAGCTTCTTCCCCACTGTCACCAGACTCCGAAATGACCCTCTTATGGACTGACCTCACTAACACTACACCCTGTATGCTTCATCCGATGCCGGTGCTTATGTAGTTACATTGTGTACCTTGTGTTGCCCTATTATGTATTTTCTTTTATTCCCTCTCTTCCCATGTATTTAATGATCTGTTGAGCTGCTCGCAGAAAAACACGCGACAATAAACAAATCCAATCCAATCCAATTCAAGTACAAATCTGCACAAAGGCTGACGAGAAAAGAAAGAAAAAGAAAAAGTGCGCGCAGGCTGCAAGTGAAATTATGGTCTGCAGAGAAAAAGGACAAATGAAAAGCACACACAGGCTGCAAGTGAAATTACTGGCCGCAGGGGAAAAGGGCAAAGTAACTATAGATAGAGACTGCAGATAAATTACTAAGTGAGTGAAACGGCTGCAGTAAATTTTCCAATCCCATCTCCAGTCCAATTAAAAAATGCTACATGGAAAAATAGGCAGTTTTTGCACTTACAATTTCTAGACGATAGGATTGCAGCAGACTTAACAAACACACCTGAATTGATAAGAGTAGCCACATTGTTAAAACCACTGGGGAAGGACTGCGACAAAGTGTGTATCACCCTCAATCTAGCAGATGAGCAATTAAAAAGATAACAGAGATTTTGAAAGCCTCAAATGCACATTTCTGAACCTGAAGTGAATGTTACATTTGAACGTTATGCATTCAACACTAGAATTCAAAGTGAAAATTAGATAATTGAATGGTATATCATGACGGTAATGCTGCTTGCAGAATCATGGACAGCTAAATAATGATCTGATTAAAGATAGATTAGTCTTAGGCCTGAGACATCAGAACTGAACTGGAAAAATTGAAGCTCAAAGTCCCAGCTGAGTCTATACATTTGAAAACACACAATAATCAGAAGTCTTTAATGAACCAAGCTTAAAATAATAATAATAATCTTTATTGTCACAAGTAGGCTTACATTAGCACTGCAATGAAGTTACTGTGAAAAGTCCCTTGTCGCCACATTCTGACGCCTGTTCGGGTACACAGAGGGAGAATTCAGAATGTCCAATTCACCTAACAGCACGTCTTTCGGGACTTGTGGGAGGAAACCGGAGCACCCGGAGGAAACCCACGCAGACACGGGGAGAACGTGCAGACTCCACACAGACAGTGACCCAAGCCGGGAATCAAACCAGGAACCCTGGCGCTGTGAAGCAACAGTGCTAACCACCCCGTCCCACTGCAACATGGCATCTGAAGTAATCCTGAAGTGACCCAGTCAATTCTGTAGATTTTATCCTGGAGGGTAGAATCCACAAACATTCACTCCCTCCACCTCCGATGGACAGTGTCAGCCGTGTGCACCATCGACAAGATTCACTGCGGGAACTCACCGAGGTTCCTCAGGCAGCACCTTCCAAACCCATGGCCACCACCATCTAGAAGGACAAGGGCAGCAGATACCTGGGATCACCCCCACCTGGAGGTTCCCCTCCAAGTCACTCCCCATCCTGACTGGGAAATATATCAGCCGTTCAGAGGTTAGACTATTTTCTAAATGAGGAGATGCTTCGGAAATCAGAAGCACAAAGGGACTTGGGAGTCCTTGTTTACGATTCTCTTAAGGTTAACGTGCAGGTTCAGTCGGCAGTTAGGAAGGTAAATGCAATGTTCGCATTCCTGTCGAGAGGGCGAGAATACAAGACCAGGGATGTACTTCTGAGGCTGTATAAGGCTCTGGTCAGACCCCGTTTGGAGTATTGTGAGCAGTTTTGGGCCCCGTATCTAAGGAAGGACGTGCTGGCCTTGGAAAGGGTCCAGAGGAGGTTCACAAGAATGGTCCCTGGAATGAAGAGCTTGTCGTATGAGGAACGGTTGAGGACTCTGTGTCTGTACTCGTTGGAGTTTAGAAGGATGAGGGGGGGATCTTATTGAAACTTACAGGATACTGCGAGGCCCGGATAGAGTGGACGTGGAGAGGATGTTTCCACTTGTAGGAAAAACTAGAAGCAGAGGTCACCATCTCAGACTAAAGGGACAATCCTTTAAAACAAAGATAAGGAGGAACCACTGAGTGTCTTTAAGACAGAGATAGATAGGTTCTTGATTAATAAGGGGATCAGGGGTTATCGGGAGAAGGCAGGAGAATGGGGCTGAGAAACATATCAGCCATGATTGAATGGCGGAGCAGACTCGATGGGCCGAGTGGCCTAATTCTGCTCCTATGTCTTCTGGTTCGTTCACTGTTACTGGGGCAACATCCTGGAGCTCCCTCCCTAACAGCACGGTGGGTGTACCTACACCTCAGGGACTGCAGCGGCTTCAAGAAGGCAGCTCAGCACCACCTTGTCAAGGGGCAATTAGGGATGGACAATAAATGCTGGCCTACCCAGCGACGCCCACCTCCTGTAAATTATATTTATAAAACTCCCACTTTCCTTAGGAGCCAGGGATAGAAACCACCCCAAACCAGGTGCCTCACTCACTCTAAGCCCGGCCAGCCTTTCTGGCAACCACTTCTTCTCAACTTTCCCCGTCTTGCGCTTCCAGATTTTGCGGGGGGGCTGCAGGCACGTCAGGCCTCCCAGGAGGGTCGGAGGTCGGAGCAGAGCAAGGGGTTCCGGGTGGGAGATCTGGTTTTGTTCCGTAATTCCGCCTGGGGTTCGGGTCGTTTAGAAGGACAGGTTGTGGCCTAGTCGGGGCCGGTGTCGTACCGTGGTCAATGTGAACGGAAGGGCGTCGGAAAGCACGTTGGCCACTTGAGGAGTCGGGGGGTTGAGGGGAGGTGCCTGTCAAGATATTCAGGTAAACATCATGGCACAAACATACATACACACTGATGGACAGATCAACGGACCAATCAACACACACACAACACCACAGCCAATCACAGGCAAGGGTATACACACTACCAAACAGGGAACACGACACTTAACGCTCATTCCAGCAGGAGACAGCTCAGGGCACAGAGCTCACAGCAAGCCACTCAGACATCCACCATGTGCTGAGTGCTACTCCAAGATAGTATTAGGAATAGGTCCACAGATTCTAGGGTTATGATCGAACCTCAGTAACCAGTTTACCACTGTAAATAAATGTTAGTAATAAAACTGAGTTGTACCATTCGCAACCGTGTTGGTCCATCTGTGTAGCAGAGTACCCAACACATCATAGTACCAGGAGTAACTGTGGGACGTACCTATGAATCCGCCGGAATCTGCCATCCTGCGCCATGGACACCGTCAACACACCGCAGCCGCTGCAAGTCGCTGGAAACCTCGGCGTCAATTGGAAGCTATTCAAACAGCGCTTCCAGCTCTTCCTGGAAGCCAACGAAAAGGAGAGCGCTTCGGACACCAGAAAGATCGCCATCCTCCTCTCCACGGCAGGTCAACATGCCATCCATGTCTACAACTCCCTGGTGTTCGCGGAAGGTGAGGACAAGACCAAGTACAAGTTGGTCCATCTCAAACACGACCAACACTTCAATGTCGAGTTCAACGAGAGTTTCGAGAGGTATCTCTTCCAGCAGCGCCTGCAGGGTAAGGATGAGCCCTTTCAATCCTTCCTATGCACCTCCGTATCCTCGCGCAGTCCTGTGGTTACGACACCATCTCCGATTCAATAATTCGGGACCAGATTGTTTTTGGGGTCACCTCGGGCACCCTACGGCAGCAGCTCCTCAAAATTAAAGGCCTCACTCTAGCCTCCGCCATCGAAGCCTGTATCCTGCATGAAAACGCGACTAGCCGCTACTCCCAGTTCCAAGTGGCCGAATCGGCGCGGCAGGGGTCCTACGAGGCCGAACGGGTCCAGGCGATCGAGTTCCTCCCGGCCCGCGGCCCAGATGAGGGCGGCCATTTTGTGTGACCGCGTTTGTGCGCGGCAAAAAAGACGTCGACACAGTGGGACGTGATGCGCAGGCGCGCTCGACGCAAGACCGAACTGCGCATGCGCGGTGGTGCAACGAACGGCATGACGTCACGACGTGTGGCAACTGCGGAGCCGCACATTTAAAGCGGCAATGTCCAGCAAGAAACCAACAATGCCTCCGCTGTGGCAAGATGGGCCACTACGCTGCCTGCTGTCGAGCAGCTCAATCTGCCAATGTTCCACAATTCCGACAACCTCGCAGGGACGTGCGGACCATTCAGCCTCCTTACTACGAGTCGTGCCCAGACGATACCCAGACCAGTGACACAGATGACCGGGACGCCTTCCGTGTTGCGGTCATTGATGGGAACCGAATGTCTCAAGCCAGGACCCACCAGCCGTTGCAAGTGAACACTCAATTCGGGTGATGAATGGTGTGCCACCCTAACGGTCAACCCGAATTCGTCGCCCACCTACTAGACTGGACTTATGAGCCTGTTTGTACGTTGAACTCATAATACCACTGTGTTAATATGTTTCTGTTCTTCCTTGTCATTACAGGAATTCGTTTTGTCGTTCAACATTTCCCCGTTCTTTGTTTATGGTACAATCTCGTTGCTATGTCGCACCCGACATCGCCCTTTGTATATAGTTTAGCCCCATGTACATGCTGTAGATATTGCACACACACACATCCAGCTGCACTCAGTACACATCTCTATTTATAACCACATAGGCACATGTTCTTGTCAAAAAGGGGGGATGTCATGATATTCAGGTAAACATCATGGTACAAACATACATACATACTGATGGACAGATCAACGGACCAATCAACACACACACAACACCACAGCCAATCACAGGCAAGAGCATACACAGTACAAAACAGGGAACACGACACTTCCCGGGCATTCCAGCAGGAGACAGCTCAGGGCACAGAGCTCACAGCAAGCCACTCAGACATCCACCATGTGCTGAGTGCCACTACAAGATAGTATTAGGAATAGGTCCACAGATTCAAGGGTTATGATCGAACCTCAGTAACCAGTTTACCACTGTAAATAGATGTTTGAAATAAAACTGAGTTGTACCATTCGCAACCGTGTTGGTTCGTCTGTGTAGCAGAGTACCCAACACTTCAGTGCCGACCCCCAACTTGGAGACGATAAGCCCAGCCAGTGTGGACCAGGGAATTGAAGTGTTAAGACCTGTTGTGAATTGTTCTGTGCCTGTTATCCAACTGCCTTTCATCAATAAACCCCTTTGTTCAGGATTGGAAGCTTCCAGTGTGTGCCTCGAGCCACCATAAATTGCCTTTGCATCAAAGACTCTCATTGACACTGAGTCGCATTGTGACAAACTGAAAAGGAGCTTCATGCTTTCACCCTTCGCCTGTCACAAATCTCATGACTTCACACACGGTCGCCCCGCAATTGTTGAAACCGGTCACCAGACACTCAGAACTATCTTAAAGAATCCCCTCCACGCAGTGTCGGTACCGGGTGCAAGGCCTGCTGCTAAAAGCTGCAGCGCTCAGACGCGTCTAGTAACGCGGTAAGGAGCTGCACGTCGCTGATGCCCTCGCCGGATCCCTCTTACCCACCGCAGGCCAGGCAGATCGTCAGGACGGCGCCATGACAACAGAGCTGCTGTCCTCTCGTAGAATTCCCATAGGCGGACCTGACAGGGAGATATGTGGCAGCACAGGTGGAAATGGTGGTAAAGAAAGCATACGGCATGCTTGCCTTCATCGGACGGGGTATCGAGTGCAAAAGCTCGAAAATTATATCACAATTATACGGAACGTTGGTTAGGCCACATTTGGAATACTGGGTCCAATTCTGCTCACCGCACTACCAGAAGGACGTGGAGGCTCTGGAGAGAGTACAGAAAAGGGTTACCAGGATGTTGTCTGGGATGGAGGGTGTTAGCTATGAGGAGAGATTGAATAAACTGGGATTGTTCTCCCTCGAGAGAGACGGAGGCTGAGGGGCGACCTGATAGAAGTTTATAAAATTATTAGGGGTAAAGATAGGCTGAAGGGGCTGGTTTAGCACAGTGGGCAAGCTGGCTTGTAATGCAGAGCAAGGCCAGCGGCACGGTTCAATTCCCGTACCAGCCTCCCCGAACAGGCGCCGGAATGTGGCGACTAGGGGCTTTTCACAGTAACTTCATTCAAGCCGACTTGTGACAATAAGCGATTATTATTATTAAACAGTTGGAGGCTTTTTCCCAGGGCGGGAATGACAATTACAAGGGGGCACAGGTTCAAGGTGAGGGGGGAAAGGTTCAGTGGAGATGTGCGGGGGAGGTTTTTACACAGAGGGTGGTGGTGGCCTGGAATGCACGGCCCAGTGAGGTGGGTGAGGCAGATACGTTAGCGACCTTTAAGACTTATCTGGATAGGCACATGAACAGACGGGGTACAGAAGGACAGATAGATCGGTGCAGGTTTGGAGGGCCGAAGGGCCTGTTCCAGTGCTGGATTGTTCTTTTTTCCCCTTTAAATTTAGTGTACAAACTCATTCTTTCCAATTAAGGGGCAATTTAGCGTGGCCAATCCACCTGCCCTGCACATCTTTGGGTTGTGGGGGCGAAACCCACGCAGACACGGGGAGAACATGCAAACTCCACACGGACAGTGACCCAGAGCCGGGATCGAACCTGGGAACTCGGCGCCGCGAGGCAGCAGTGCTAATCACTGCCCCGCCTACTTTGTTCTTTTTGTATTATTTCAGAGCGTCATCGTGAGGGGCGGGTCCGAGCCCCTCGAGGGAGATTCCCCACCAGCTCCGCACATTGATGGCCCGTCAGAGATGAACTGACCGTACGAGATGGACTGATCTGTCACCTTGCTTCCCTCCAGTGGTACCTCATGCATCATCAACACCAAGGGCCGGATGTGTCATGATGTGCACTCTTGCACATAATGAGATACAGACAGGCAGTGACAGACACCCAGTACAGCCAATCAACACACAGGACTGAACACAACCAATCACCAGGCAGAACACTAGAAGGTGGTTTCCCACTGTAAAACACACAAGGCATCAACACCCCGCCTCTTTCCACTGGTGGCAACTGTAGTGACAGTCAGGGTGTATATATCACTTAGCACCTTCTACACGTGGCTCAGAGCTAGTCTGGTCTAGTTAGTTGTAGTAAGCACGCTTAGATTAGTAGCGTGTCAAACCCACAGCAAACTGTGTGCACTGCGTAACTTCCATGGCTGGGGACCTGAGCTTGCCAACGAGACCGGCTCCTGACAGATTGGGCCCGCCATTTTGAAAGGAGGCCCCAATCTCTCTAGAAGGTGTGTCCCCCCACGCACGGGCAATGTCACCACCCACACACACGGGGATATTACCCCCCCCCTCTCCCACTCCCCCCCCCCACGCACGGGCAATGTCACCACCCACACACAGGGATTTTACCCCCCCCTCTCCCGCCCCCCCCCCCACACCCATGGGCAATGTCACCACCCACACACACAGGGATATTACCCCCCCTCCCACCCCCCCCACCCACCCACGGGCAATGTCACCACCCACACACACGGGGATATTACCCCTCCCCCTCAAGTGAGGACACCCTACTATGGATTTGCTGAGGGCCCCCCTTTTTAGGCCTTATGCCTCCCTTTTGCCCCCCCCCCCCCTTTCAGGACCCTTACCCTTCCTTCCCCCAACCTTTGTGAGGTCCCCTTCATACCCACCCTGCCCTGTCCCCGACCACCCAAGGTTGTCCAATAACCTGGGAACCTCCCTTTTGCCCCCCCCCCCCTCGGCTTCCGTTACATCCGGTCCACATTTGCTGGTCCACATTTGTAGGTCTAATGCAGGTAGGGAATATACAGTGAATGGTAGAACCCTCAAGAGTATTGACAGGCAGAGAGATCTAGGTGTACAGGTCCACAGGTCACTGAAAGGGACAACACCGGTGGAGAAGGTAGTCAAGAAGGCATACGGCATGCTTGCCTTCATTGGCCGGGGCATTGAGTATAAGAATTGGCAAGTATTGGTGCAGCTGTACAGAACCTTAGTTAGGCCACACTTGGAGTATAGTGTTCAATTCTGGTCACCACTACCCTGGGAAAAAGTCTCTGACTATCCCCTCCCACCCAGGATTTACCCTATTCCAGAGCCTTCCATCAGGCAGAAGGTGCAGAAGTCTGAAGACCCGCACATCCAGACACAGGAACAGCTTCTTCCCCACAGCTACTAGACTCCTCAACGACTCCCCCTCGGACTATCTTTTCCCTGTAAGAACACTATTCACGACGCCTTATGCTGCTCTTGCTCATGTATTTGCTTTGTTTGGCCCCTTGTTCCGCACTGTAACCCTCAGGGCGACCTACAAAATTATGAGGGGCATAGACAGAGTGGATAGTCAGAGGCTTTTTCCCAGGGTAGAGGGGTCAATTACTAAGGGGCATAGGTTTAAGGTGTGTGGTAAACCACTGTTGCCCCTGTATTAGGTGATGTAAGGTAGGACCTGTACTACAGGTTCGCCGGTAGTCCCTGCCTGCTGGCTCCGCCCAGGAGGCGGGGTATAAATATGCGTGTCCTCCAGCCAGCAGCCATTTCGCCAGCTGCTGTGGGAGGCCACACATCTGATAGCAATAAAGCCTCAGTTGGATTCAACTATCGTCTTTTGTCCAATTGATCGTGCCTCAATGTGCGAGGGGCAAGGTTTAGAGGAGATGTACGAGGCAAGTTTTTTACACCGAGGGTAGTGGGTGCCTGATTGATAGCTTTAAGTTCCTGGGGGTCACCATCACCAACAGTCTGTCCGGGTCCATTCACGTTGATGCAACAGTCAAGAAAGCCCAACAACGTCTCTACTTCCTACGGAAGCTAAAGAAATTCAGCATGTCTGCATCGACTCTCACAAACTTCTACAGATGTGCGACAGAGAGCATCCTATCCGGCTGCATCACAGCCTGGGATGGCAACTGCTCAGCCCACCGCATCACACCAGCTTGTCCCCCTCACATTGATTCTGTCTACACCTCCCGCTGCCTCAGGAAGGCAGGCAGCATTATCAGAGGCCCCTCCCACCCAGGCATTGCCTTCTTCCAGACCCTTCCATCAGGCAGGAGGTACAGAAGTCTGAAGACCCGCACATCCAGACCTAGGAACAGCTTCTTCCCCACAGCTACTAGACTCCTCAACGACTCCCCCTCGGACTGATCTGTTCCCTGTAAGAACACTATTCACGACGCCCTATGCTGCTCTTGCTCATGTATTTCCTTTGTTTGGCCCCTTGTTCCGCACTGTAACCAATCACTGTTTGTCACATGTACCAAAGTACAGTGAAAAGTATATTTCTGTGGCCAAGGGAACGCACTATGTAGAAGAATACTTTTCACTGTACTTCGGTACATGTGACAATAAATATCAATCAATCAATCAATAAGAAAAGAATTGGGGACTCTAAATTTAAAATAACGTGTCTTTGTTTTCTTTTCTTTTGTAAGCGTGGGTATAAAGATTGCGTGAGTGGTTCCTGCGTGGGAGCAGACGGGGCTGGTAGCCGTGAAGAGGATGGCGTGGTGTGTCATTGGTACCTTCGGTACTTCTAGAGTTGAGGGAGATGTACATACCTGAGCTCCCGTGGTATCTGAGAGCAGATGCTGCGTCGGAGGCCGTACGCCACCTTAACACGAGTCTGGAGCTCGCTGCCTGAGAGGGTGGGAGAGGCGGGAACCCTCACAACATTGAAGAAGCATTTCGATGAGCGTTTGAAACGTCGTAGCGAAGAAGGCTACGGAGCAAGTGCTGGAAAATGGGTTTAGGATGGGTCAGAATTGATGGCCGGCGCTGACATGATGTGCCGATGGGTCTTTCCCTGTGCTGTAAGACTCAACGAGCTGGATTCTCCGCAGCCCTGCGGCGGAATCGCGTTTGGCGCGGGGCAGGAGAATCAAACCTCACGCTGGGTGGGGGGTTCGGGCATGGGGGGGGGGGGCCCTTATGGGCGACCGGGGCACAGATCAGGCCGGTCCGATGCAGGGCCGCGCGGCCGATCGGGGGTGGGGTGGGGGGGGGGGGGCCTACGTTACGGAGCCGACTCCACAGTCCGAGTCCGCCATGGCGCTCGGCGTGGCCGCTGGAGGCCGCCGCCTGCACATGCGCGGACTCGAAACCGGGCGTGCGGGGCCCGTATCCGCGGCGAAAGCTGCGAGAATCACTCCGGGTCCCTGCCAGCCCCCTGAAGGTGAGTGAATCGACTGTCATTTCTTTGAGGACATTCGGGAGTGCCAGGCCGGTGTTTATACCGGAGGAAAGCCCCTTTGCCGCTTTGTTAATGTTCCGGGATCTACATCTATTGGCCCCTTTGAACGCCAGACTGACTGAACTAATATGAATCGCTCTTCAGAAGCGGATTAACCTGATGGAGAGCATTCCTTCCGACACTGTGTGCCTTAACCTCACCCACCTCCATTCCACACAGATCGCTGAGTGTATACAAAGTGTGACCTCACAGCACCAAGGGCGGGTGCCGCCTGGCCCTCAGGGCTGACACCTCGCCTGCTCTGGGCTTTCGCAGCTGCCCAAGTTGGCTGTGGGAGGAGCCGACCGCTTCCTCCAGCAGGCCGGGCCTTTGGGCAAGGCCCCCACTGAGCCTTGCGTCCTCCAATTCAGAAACGACTGAGGGCGGGGTGCGGGCAGGAGGCGCAGAGAGGGAGGGGGAGAGAGGAAGGAATGCGGCTGCAAAGCAATGGCCATGTTCGGTTTGCCTCCCGTGCCTGCGCGAGCTGCCCTCCGGGACAGTGTCGGCAAAACCGGGATGGCGGAAGGCCGGGGGGGGGGGGGGGGCGGGGGCGCTGCGGCAGTGACCTGCACACAGGTCACAAAAAACATCCCATTGGCCGAGGTATTGCTCACCTGATCCCTCATTATGTATCTTTTTTTTTCCGTTTGGGAACATCACTGTGTAGCACCGCTAGTGTCCAAGGCGCCATCTCAATGCACATTGTTGGTGCGGACTGAATGGCCCAGATGTTCACATAGCACCAGGTTGCCAAGTGGTGAGGGTGAAGCCCATAGTCTACAGATAGACTGGTTAGGCGAGAGGGCAAAAACTTGGCAGATGGAATTTATTGGAGGAAAATGTGAAGTTGTGAACTTTGGTAGGAAGAATAAAGAAGCTGAATATTATTTAAATGGAGAGAGATTGCAGAAAGCTGCAGCACTGAGGGATTGGAGGGTCCGCGTGTATAAATCACAAAAGGCTAGCACGCAGGTTCAGCAGGTCATCGGGGAGGTAAATGGAACGTTGGTCTTTATTTCAATGGGAATGGAGAATAAAAAAAGGGAAGTCCTGCTCAAACTATACAAGGCTCTAGTTAGACCTCACCCAGAATACTGTGAACAGTTTTGGTCCCCTTATCTAAGGAGAGATATACTGGCCATGGAGGCAGTCCAGAGAAGGTTCACCAGGTTGATCTCGGGTATGGAGGGATATCTTTATGAGGAGAGGTTGAGTAGGTTGGGTCTGTACTCGTTGGAGTTTAGAAGAATGCGAGGGGACCTTATTGAGACATATCGGATTCTCAGGGGGTTGGACAGGGGAGAGACTGAGAGGATGTTTCCTCTTGTGGGAGAGCCTAGGACCAGAGGGCGGAATCTCAGAGTCAGGGGGTCGTCCATTTGAGACGGAGATGAGGAGGAATTTCCTCTCTCAGAGGGGAGTGAATCTGTGGAATTCTTTACCGCAGAGAGCTGTAGAGGCTGGGTTAGGTATGTTCAAGGCCGAGAGAGACAGATTGTTAATCAGTCAGGGAATCGAGGGTGACGGAGGTAAGGCGGGAGAGTGGAGTTGAGGATTATCACACCAGATCGGTCATGATCTCATCGATTGGCGGAGCAGACTCGATGGGCCGAGTGGCTGAATTCTGCTCCTACGACTTGTGGGCTTGTGATCTGAGATCCACTACAAAGAATACTTCCCGACTTTCCACATGGAAACAAGCCACTCGGCCCATCCGGGCCCTGCTAGATTTTACCCTCCATGCGAGCAAAGAGTTACAATCGCTTTTACCCCTCTTCTTCCCATATCCATTCCACCATCGTTCCTTCAGCTAGCTATTCAGTGACGGCCAATGACCGTCTCTGTAAATGCCCTGCGTGGGTAGATAAGATCATAGAATTACATTTTCTCATTATTTCTGGGATGTCGCTGACTAGGCCATTTATTGTCCGTCCCTAATTGCCCCTTGACAAGGTGGTGCTGAGCTGCCGTCTTGAAGCCGCTGCAGTCCCTGGGTGTAGGTACACCCACCGTGCTGTTAGGGAGGGAGCTCCAGGATTTGGCGACACTGAAGGAACGGCCGATATATTTCCCCGTCGGGATGGGGAGTGACTTGGAGGGGAACCTCCAGGTGGGGGCGATCCCAGGTATCTGCTGCTCTTGTCCTTCTAGATGATGGTGGCCGTGGGTTTGGAAGGTGCTGCCTGAGGAACCTCGGTGAGTTCCCGCAGTGAATCTTGTCGATGGTGCACACGGCTGACACTGTCCATCGGAGGGGGAGGGAGTGAATGTTTGTGGGTGGGGTGCCAGTCAAGTGGGGCTGCTCTGTCCTGGATGGTGTGGGGCTTCCTGAGTGTTGTTGGGGCTGAGCTCATCCAGGAAAGTGGAGAGTTTCCCATCACACTCCTGACTTGTGCCTTGGTGGACAGGCTTTGTGAGGTCAGGAGGCAAGTTACTGACGTAGGATTCCTAGTCTTTGACCTGCTGTGGTAGCCACAGTATTAATGTGGCCGGGTCCAGTTCAGTTTCTGATCAATGGTAACCCCCAGGATGTGGATTGTGGGGGATTCAGCGATGGAGCCTGCCACAAGCTTCCTGAGCGGGAGGGAGAGGCAGGTTCAATCGAGATGTTCAAAAGGGTATCCGGAAAGAAAGAATGAGCCAGGTTCAGGGGATGTGACTGGAGAGCAGGACAAGGTAGAATGTCCTTTCAGTGAGCCGGTGTGGACAGTATGGCCGAATGGCCTCCTGTAAAGGCCCCGGGGTGCTGTTCCCATTCCCCAATCTATAATCCCACTGACGCCAATCTGGAAGTAGTGGGCCGAGCTCAGTCATGGAGGCCCTGCCTTCTCAACCTTGCCCCTCTCCTGAGGTGTGGTGATCGTCAGGTTAAATCACCACCAGTCAGCCCCCCCCCCCCCTCAAAGGGGGAGAGCGGCCTGTGGTCACCTGGGCCCACGGCGGCTTTACTTGCAGACCAAAGAGTCGCTCCCGGTTCTTCATCCCTGAAGCCCTCCCCGCTCCCAGTGAGACCCAGCATTCCAGAGCTTGGGATTCCCGTTCCAGCGCCTTATACACAGGCCGCAGAGATGAGCTGCTCCTGTGCCTGTCAGAGATACGGCGAGGGCGCTTTAGTCATTCCCAGCCACCTATGAAACAACGGTGACAACACTGTGTAAATATTCCTGGTTGCAGAAGCGAAGCAGAGGGTGGGGGTGGCTGCCGTCCAAACCGGGCTCTGAAGGGGTTAAGTCAGCTGTCTCCTCCCTCACTCAGTCTCTATAAAGCTGCTCCCTCGAGCTCGGGAACATCAGAAGCAGCTGAAAAATATCTGCCTTTCAGACACTTTTTCCCCATCTGAATTCCGACTCCAACGGGAATAAGAACCTTGAGAGATGAGATCGCTCCTGCTCTTTGGCTGTGCTCTTGTTGCCTGCGTCTCGCTGGGTAAGAAACTATTGACCAATACCTCTCTGGGCTTCGTATCATCATCGGGGGGTTGCGTGGAGGGGGGTGGGGGGGGGGGGGGGGGGGGGCGGGAGGGGGGATTTATTTGCAGAAAGAAGAATAAATTCAGCCAGGTACGGGAAATGATTTACAAGACCCCCCCTCCCACTGGGATACTGACCTGGAGCAGAATGGGGTGGGAGTAATGTTCTTGCTTTACGCAGCGTTAGTTCCCAGTTGGGGCAATTCATTCCGGCCTTGCCACAGCACCTCAGGGGGGATATCGTTTGGGCTGGGAGTGGACACAGCGCGGAGGTACGGGACTTCAGAGGGCAAGGGCACGTCGCGACGGGGAGTCCGTTGCTTCGAGCTCAGAATCTGAAGGGGGGATTTCATTCGGCTGCTGGTCGGATCTCCCCCCTGCTGGCGCCTGGGATTTGCCTGTGGGGTTTCGGGGAGTGTCCTGGGCTCGGGGTGGGGTACAGAGCAGAGTTCAGGGCGTGTGGGGACCTGCGCCCGTGTCAGGTGAGAAAGATTCCTTCAACCGCAGCAGATCACTGGAACTCACTGAATAACATTGCTGAGGTTGGCTGTGGGATTGGGCGGGGGGGGGGGGGGGGGGGGGGGGGGTTGCTGTGTATGGGAGGGGAGGGAGGGGCAGTTAATGGGAACTGCCAACCTCAGGTTTATGTGCCTGTATTAGAGGGAGGGGCATTGTTAAGGATTGCAGAGGCAGGGTGGGGAAATGGAATTAGAGCTGAAATATGAAAATCGCTTGTTGTCACAAGTTGGCTTCAAATGAAGTTACTGTGAAAAGCCCCTAGTCGCCACATTCCGGCGCCTGTTCGGGGAGGCTGGGACGGGAATTGAACCCGCGCTGCTGGTCTGCCTTGGTCTGCTTTAAAAGCCAGCGATTTAGCCCATTGTGCGACACCAGCCCCTGGTGAGTTACTCCCCCAGTCCGACCTGCTCCCCCAGCCACAGTTATTTATGTGGCTCGTCCATTTCAGTTTCTGGTCGATGGTAAGCTCTCCACAGTGTGGATGGTGGGGGACATTCAGCGATGGAAAAGCCATCGAATGTCAGGCGGTGTGTTTAATCAGACTTCAAAGCCGCAGCTTGTGGACCCCAGTAAGATTAAGAGGACGTGGGGACTAGACTGACAAGATCAGGTTACACCCCAACCCAGTTCGCTCGCCCTGAGGGCAGTGTTGGGTGGGGTGGAACCCACCCGGATCCCCACTATCCTCCCAGCCGGACCCCACTGCCTTCTCTGCCATAATGTCACTGAGTTTAAATGAAATGAAAACCGCTTATTGTCACAAGTCGGCTTCAAATGAAGTTACTGTGAAAAGCCCCTAGTCGCCACATTCCGGCGCCTGTTCGGGGAGGCTGGTACGGGTTAGGCTAGGTACGGCTGGTACAAGGCTGGCCTGCCTTGGTCAGCTTTACCAGCCAGCTGTTTAGCCCACTGTGCTAAACCAGACCCTAAAAACTTAAAGGTGGAAGTTTTCGGGGTGATCGCAGGTAGAGAGCACCCCGGCTCCATCCCACTCCACCCCGCCTCTCTCATTATGCTCTCTGGTGGGCAGGGGCAAAGTGGGGGGGGGGGCACATGGAGGTGGGGGGGGGGGGGGCGGTGGGTGGAGGGGGGGTAGTCCAGAACAAGAACATTGAAATTGAAGCTGTGTGGGGAAGTTCCCCTCCCGCACACAGAGGAGTGGCCATCGCCCAGACTCACACACTCCAAACTGGCGTTACAGTCCTCCCCTGTGCTGTACCACAGCCCAATTACCCTGCGGCAGTTCTGTGCTGTCAGGGGGTGGGGTTCGACGTGTCGTAGCTCAGCCCCAGGGCGGGGTGGGGAGTGGTGGGGGGAGGGGGGGGGGGGGGCCTGGGCACCTCTGCAGTGGCAAGTTGGCACAGCGCCTCAGTTGATCCCCTGACTGCTGTGAGAAATGATTACCCGCCCGATGCAAGCTGCCCGGGGAACTGGGTAGCTGCAAGCCGGGGCGATGGGGAGACAGCCGTGGCCCACAAGTTGGACGAGGTCGGAAGGAGGTAGCTGGGGCTCCCAGCCGTTCAGGGGCTCCGGCCTTTCGACCTCTGTGGAGGGGCTCGGTGTCGGCTCCAGGCTTTGTCCGTGCGCTGTTCCAAAAACAATCAAAATAAAAGTAAGCCTTCCGAAGGCAGGAGCGTAACAAGACCCGGCATGGTGTCCCAACACAAAGAAACGAGCTGCTCATATCTTGTCACCTCTCGTTTGCCAACTCGACTCTAATTCGACACGTGACCCATCAAGGTTGTAGCCAGTATGATGGACATTGGCCAGAAATACCGCCACGTCAGCCAGCAAAACAAACTAAATATACCCCCTGCCCGTCAGCAAATAGATTATTCTTTAAAACACAGGAAAGCCGGACAGATATTAGAAGGCCAAGGAAGGGAAGGGGGAAAATAGAAGGGAAGATTCCAGAGAATCCCCACGGTGCAGAAGGTGGCTATTCAGCCCATCGGGTCTGCACCCTTGCTGGGCCCACTCCCCCCCCCCCCCCCCCCACCCCCTCGGCCCTATCCCGATAACCCAGTAACCCACCTAACCTTTCGACACTAAGGGCAATTGATCGTGGCCAATCTAACCTGCACATCTTTGGACTGTGGGAGGAAACCGGAGCACCCGGAGGAAACCCACGCACACACGGGGAGAACGTGCAGACTCCGCACAGACAGTGACCCAAGCCGGGAATCGAACCCGGGTCCCTGGCGCTTTGAAGCAAAACACCGCTACCGAAACGTTTTGACTAAGTGAGCATCAGTGCACAAATCGGTGAGGCAGCAGCGGTAACCACCGCGCTGCCCATAAATAGTTGGAAAAGAAGGCACGAGAAAGGTTTGCTGCCTGCGTGTTACGATGACGTAACAGTGAACTTGGAGGACAGAGGTGTTAAGGCATGAAAGAGGCAAGCTTGGATTGGAGTGAAAAAGGGCGAGATACCAAAGAAGTACTTTCCCTCCGCTGACAGTGATTCTCTATTCGGGAGGCTTCTCCTGCCGGAGGTGAATCATCTCTGATTCGGGCTGGGAGCAAACATCCAGAGGCCATGCAAATCTATGGCAGCGATTACGAGAGATTCCCTTGTGAATCCCACGTTCGGGCTGCCTTTTTTGAGCGAGGTCGGGCGTTTGGGATTCCGCCTCAGCCTATCGCAATTCCGCATCCCCCACCATGGGATTTTCCGGGTCACCCCCCCCCCCCGCCACAGTACGAGAATGACCAGACCCCACCACCGACCCCCCACCCCCACCACAGAGTCCCCTGCCTGAAGCTGGATTTACAACTTGCCTGTACAGTACACCTGCTGGCTTAGGCACAGGAAGCAGCACCTGTCAATTCCCAGAAAGTGAAAACCACACCGGCTGGGTTTAAACCCCCTCAGACCTTCGATCTGCAAAGACTCCATTCACATCAATGCAAAATTGGTTTTACTATGCTCTGATTGACAGCTTGCACATAGCCAGCTGTTTGGCTTGTTTGATTTCATTTCCCTTCATGCTTGAATGGATCTCAAGTACCCAGCTGTGTAACTAAAGGCAATGCTTCGAAACAACGAGCTATGATTGACAACTCTTGGACCGAATCAAAAGCAGTTAAGTGCTTTCTGCAGAGAATAATAATACTATTGTTATTATTAACAATAATCTTTATTAGTGTCACAAGTAGGCTTACATTAACACTGCAATGAGGTTACTGTGAAAAGCCCCTAGTCGCCACATTCCAGCACCTGTTCGGGTACACTGAGCGAGAATTCAGAATGTCCAATTCACCTAACAAGCACGTCTTTCGGGACTTGTGGGAGGAAACTGGAGCACCCGGAGGAAACCCACGCAGACACAGGGAGAATGTGCAGCTGACCCATGCGGGAATCGAACCTGGGATTCTGGCTCTGTGGAGCAACAGTGCTAATTACTGATTACACAAAGGAAGTGAGACCACTTAACTGCTCTCTAGCTTCCAGGTAGGAGTGTCTGTAATGGAGGGGGATCTCTCATGAGGGTCTCTGTAATGGGGTGTCTCTCTTATGGGGGGGGGTGCTGTCGGGTGGGGGTCTCTCTTATAGGGGGACTCCTGGTGGTGGTATTGTAATGGTGGGGTCTGTGGGGGGGTGTCTCTGAATGGGGTGTCTCTGAATGGGGGGTTTCTGAAAGCGGGCGTCGGAGTGGGGGGGGGGGGTCTGAATGGGGGGTTTCTGAATGAGGGGGGTTTCTGAATGGGGGAGTCAGAATGGGGGGGATTCTGAATGGGGGGTCTGACTGGAGGGGTCTGACCAGGGGTCTCTGAATGGGGGGGGTTGAATGGGGGGATCTCTGAATGTGGGGGGGGGTTCTGAATGGGGGGTCTGAATGGGGGGGGGGTTCTGAATGGGGGGGTCTGAATGGGAGGGTTTCTGAATAGGGGGGGTTCTGAATGGAGGGGTCTGATGGGGGGGTTTCTGAATGGGGGGTCTGAATGGGGGGGTTCTGAATGGAGGGGTCTGATGGGGGGGTTTCTGAATGGGGGGTCTGAATTGGGGGGTCTCTGAATGGGGGGGTCTGAATGGGGGGGGGGGTTCTGAATGGGGGGGGGTCTGAATGGGAGGGTTTCTGAATTGGGGGGTCTCTGAATGGGGGGGTCTGAATGGGGGGGTTCTGAATGGGGGAGTCTGAATGGGGGGTGGTTTCTGAATGGGGGGTTCTGAATGGGGGGTCTGAATTGGGGGGTCTCTGGCGGGGATCTCTGAATGGGGGTTTCTAATGTGCGTCTCTCTTATGGGGGGGGGGGTTCTCTGGTGGGGGTGCTCTGGTGAGGCGGTTTGGTGGGCAGGGTTGCGTTGTGCGGGATGTGAGGGTGCTCTCTGATGGCCGTTGGGGGAAACTCCCTGGAGGAGTTAACCCCTCCGTCCACCCCCAAGGTCAACCGCATCGGGGCCACGCTGCGAATTACCTCAACAACTAATTCTCGCACACGTGAATCCCGGCTCGGACCTTGCTCCCAGTGGCAGCTGGCAGAGCAGTTTAGTGATAAAACATATGGGGCGACAGACAGAATGTTACGCCACCCTGGGCTAGCGCACAGTCAATTCAAGCCCCACATGCCCCGGGCCCCAGAGTCACAACACAAGTGTTTCAACCAATAATAGGCATAGAAATGCCAGAAACCTCTGGCCTTTGGCCCAATAATTAAGCTCACCAGGTTAGTAACACGATTGATGTTTATTTATAATAAGGTTACTGGTGAAATATGCAGTATTAACTCCTGCACCCTCTACACGCATACACAAGACAGACAAACACAGAGAGGGACTGGAGGTGGGAAATAAAAAATGTAAATGAAACAGGAGAGTCTTTGCTGGAGAGGACTTTGCTGGATCTTATCACCTCCGCTGCCAGAACCAAGGGTGAACCTAAAATGGAACCTCGTGGCTCTGAGAAAAATTCCAGTGGGATAATATCCAATCACCTCCTGTTACCAGACAGAGCGGAGCCTTTTGGGCCAATTCATTGGCCACCAGCTCCATCAATCAAACAAAGCCATCACTGAGGCCATCGCATCTCTAAACACCAGTCTGAAACAGCACAGCCTTCGGGTTCCTGCTGGTAGAATTAAAGGAACAGGCCACTGCATTCTTCTGCTTGTATTAAAGATATACACAGCGGGATTCTCCAATCCCCCCCGTGGATCGGGGGCCATTGGTAGCGGCCCGCCCGGCAATTCTCCGGGCCCCGATGGGCCGAGCGGCCGTCTGTTTCTGGCCAGTCCTGCCGGTGTGGGTTGGACATGGTCCCACACAGTGGGATGGCCTCAGGGGGGGGCACAGTGGCCTGGCCCACAATCGGGGCCCACCGATCTGCGGGCGGGCCTGTGCCATGGGGCACTCCTTCCTTCTGCGTCGGACAAGGGCTGGCCGTCGCGGAGAAGACTACCCCCTGTGCAGGCGCCAGAATACGGCGGCTAGTCTGCACATGCGCGGAACTGCGCCGGCAGTTCCGCTCACACGCGAGATCACGCCAGCACTTCAGCACATGCGCTAATCCCTTCGGCGCCAGCTGGAGGAATGAGGGATACATCGCCAGAGTGTGAATTTATCATTGAACAATATGCCATTTTCACTTTCATGATCACAATAGTCATTCCGCAACCGGATTTACTCTTGGCTGTTTAGCTATGTGGCAGTAATGAGGAGAGACTGTTGAAGGTTATTGACAGAGGAAGCCATTCAGCCCATCTACATTGGTACATCCAGTAAGATCTGAAGGATTCCGCAATGCCCCCCCCCCCCTCCCGGCAGCACTGCATCAGTTGATTGAGGCTTGTTCCCTTGGTTTTACATAAATGTATCCGTATTGGCAGCCCATGTGTCTCCACATTTCTAATTCCATTGAAATCGTTGGCGACGAGGAGATAGTTGACACAGGCTGTGACGCCACTTTGTCGCCGCTTTTTGCAACACCGTCTCAAAGTGGGGGGGGGGGGGGTCACCCCTCCCTACGTTTTGTCTGGCGGGGTCCAAGTTTCCTGCTCCCACCTGAATCTCCCCATTAACCTTACCCATAACGCGCACAGCAATGAATCGCGTTTGTAATCCCGCCCTTTGCTGCGGTGTGGAGCATAACCGAGCAAAGATTGACATCTCACCACGCAAGCTTGGCCAAAGATGCAGGTCTTATGGAGCATCTTTAAAAGAGGGAGAGACAGAGAGGTGCAGAGTTTTCGGGGTAGAATTCCGATGCTCAGACCCACAGGACGACCACTGAGAAGCCTGTGCGTTCATTAAATGAGACGAGACGCATCAGACCATTCATACAAAGGTTGAAAGTTTGAAGACATCAGCGCTGAGCTGGGTTCTGCTGGCAGAGCCCGGATTGCATGACACACTTCCTTTCTGGTGATGTCATGCCGCCATCCTTTCACAGCATTTTACAACAGAGTACAGAGATCCCAGAGAGTTGTCGGGCTGGAAGAATCATAGAATCGTAGAATTAACAGTGCAGAAGGAGGCCATTCGGCCCATCGAGTCTGCACCGGCCCTTGGAAAGAGCACCCTACCCAAGGTCCACACCTCCACCCTATCCCCATAACCCCACCCAACCTTTTTTGACACTAAGGGCAATTGATCATGGCCAATCCGCCTAACCTGCACATCTTTGGACCGTGGGAGGAAACCGGAGCACCCGGAGGAAACCCACGCAGACACGGGGAGAACGTGCAAACTCAGCACAGACAGTGACCCAAGCCGGGAATCGAACCCGGGACCCTGGCGCTGTGCCGCAACTGTGCTAACCACTGTGTGGCCATGCTGCCCCTAGTTGCAGCGATAATTATGGCGGGAGGGGGAACGGGGGCGTAACCATGGGGAGAATTGAGAAAGCCACACCACCCTTTCCCTTATTGAGTTAATGATAAAATAAAAGGGTGCAGAATTATGAGGGACATGGATAGGAAGGCGCAGGAGATTTAGAGAGGGTTTGAGGAAAAATCCTTTTCACCCAGAAGGTGTTGGGAATCTGGAACTTGCTGCCTGAAAGGGCAGTAGAGGCGGGAACCCTCACAACATTTAAGAAGCATAAAGTCTTGTCGCAATTATAAAGGGCTTTGGTGAGGGCCATGGGGGAGGAGGGGGGGGGAGGGCGGCGTGGGTGGTATTGAACGTTCTTTAGATCAATTCCCAGGCTGTGACAATTATTGAGGCCGAGAGATAGGGGATGCGTAGCGCCCGGCATGGATCTGGGCTCACCAGTTAAACAGCGGGAAATGCCACATCGAGATTGGTGCAGGGCGTCAATCAGTTTGCTCTCTAACCGGCCACTCCCAATGCCCAGTTTCGGATCTCGGTCAAATGTGGCGAGCATATCATCAACCCTCGTTTGCATTAATTCCTATCTCATTCGCGAGATTGAAATTGAATGCGAACGGCCTCCCAGGAATTAACCGCCTCCTCCCCCGCACCCCCCCCCCCCCCCACCTCCCCAGCGAGAAATCACGCGGGTGTCGTTTAGTGCTCCCTTTTTAAAAACCTGAACCTCACAATGGCTGCTGAGGGGAATCTGAGGAGGTGAGTGGCCATTTCCATTTTCCGGCTTGCAGCCCATTGGCACCACTGCTGCCCCCAGTGCTCGGAGAGGGGTGGTGCGGAAAGTTGAAGGGGACCTTTCGGGTGGGGGGTTGGGTTTGGTCACGGTGCTGAAGCATTCCAGGTCAGGTGGGGGTGAGGGGCTTTTCGTCTGCGAGCCACCTTTAAATGCTGTGCGTATCCATAACAGGAGCAACAACTGTCTGTCCTCCCAAACACTTCCGGGACAGAGCTCTTGGTTCTATGCTGAAGGTCACTTTAACTCCCTTTGACTGTGAGCAGCCTCTAGCTTCACGGCTGAAGGTTATTTCTAATGAGGAATTGGCCTTGTTAGTTGTGAGAGCGCTTCACAGCTGCAGGTTGTGTTTGCTGCTTGCTCCTGCTGGAGGCTGCTGTTGCTGTTTCCCTCTTTTTCTGTAGCTGGAAAGAAGGACAATTTTTTCCCTAAGATACCTGGGTCCTGGAACACTGGACTCAGGGGGATGTATGAGTCCAGAAGGCAATCCTGGTTTGAAGCAAGAAGAGGCTGCAGGACCCGGTGAGCGACATTGTTCCCAGTGGGCCACCTGATGACAGTGGTGAAGAAATGCTTTCGCAGATTGCTGATGCTTTTGTTGCTGGTGTGGTGAGTGCTGCGTGTAACTGGCACATCACCGTGGGTTAAATGCGCTGGAAACAAGGATGTTCAACTGCATTTTGGGCCCCAGTGGAATATGTGGATGCCAGGATTTGTTTCCAGTGAGATTGGGCCCTGGGGAGGGCCTGAGCTGCTGCTCCTGGATTTAGAATGGCACTGATACATGGACAAAGTCACACATTGATGGACACATCATTTCTACGACAATGTTCTGGAGATGATAACATATTTTCAGGCTTATCCTCCGTATCTGTTGAGGAACCTGCGAGAGGTGATACCGTGTGTTTGATTTTTTTCTGTGAAAATGAGCTGATATACCTTTGAATTGGTACGTACCCCGCACATCCCCCTTAAACTTTCCCCCTCTCACCTTGAACCTGTGCCCTCTTGTAATTGACACTTGCTGCCTTGGAAAAAGCCTCTGACTATCCACTCAGAATTTTGTGGCCCTCTACCAGGTCTCCCCTCAGCCTCCTTCTTTCCAGTGAAAACAATCCTAGTTTATTCAAACAAACCTAATTTATTCAACCACTCCTCATATCCAACACCCTCGAGACCAGGCAGCATCCTGGTGAACCTTCTTTACACTCTCTCCAAAACTTTCACGTTCTTCTGATAATGTGGTGACCAGAACTGCACGCGACACGCCAGATGTGGCCTAACCAAGGTTTTATATCGCTGCAACATGATTTCCCAACTCCTGTACTCAATGCCCCGGCTGATGAAGGTGAGCATGCCATAGGCCTTCTTAATCACCTTGGCCACCTGTGTTGCCACTTTTAGGGAACTGTGGACCTGCCCGCCAAGATCCCTCTGTATGTTAATGTTCCTGAGGGTTCTGCCACTTACAGTATAATTCATACCAAGATTTGATCCTCCAAAATGCATCACCTCGCATTTGTCTGGATTAAACTCCATCTGCAATTAGACCACCCACATTTTCCTCCAGATCATTTATATATACTACAAACAACTGAGGTCCCAGCAGTGATCCCTGAGGAACACCACTAGCTACAGACCTCCATTCTGAAACACACCCTTCCACCGCTACTCTCTGTCTTCTATAACTAAGCCAGTTCTGTATCCATCTAGCCAGCCCACCCCGAATCCCGTGTGATTTTAATTTTTGTACCAATCTGCCATGTGGGACCTTGTCAAACGCTTTACTAAAGTCCATATAAACTACATCCACAGCCCTTCCCTCATCAAGTTTCTTCATCACCTCTTCAAAAAACTCAATCCAGTTGTTGAGACATAACCTTCCCCGTACAAAACCACGCTGCATGTCACTAACTAGTCCAATTTTCTCCAAATGTGAATATATCCTGTCCCTCAGTAGCTTTTCCAAAAGCTTCCCCACCACTGATGTCAGACTCAGCGGACTATAATTTGCTGGATTGTCCCTGTTCCTTTCTTAAACAAGGGAATATCATTGGCTATTCTCCAGTCCTCTGGAACCTCACCTGTGGTCAAAGAGGATGTGAAGATATCTGTTAAGGCCCCAGCTATTTCTCCACTTGCCTCCCGCAGAAACCTGGGATAAATCCCATCCGGCCCCGGGGACTTGTCTACCTTAATGCAATTTAGGATACTCAACACTTCCTCCTTTGATATATTGACATTCTCAAGATTGTTCACACACCTATCGCTGACCTCAACATCCGTCATGTCCTTCTCCCTGGTGAATACTGATACAAAGTACTCATTAAGGATTTCATCCAGTTCTTGCGGTTCCATGCATATCTCCCCTCCATTGTCCTTGAGTGGGCCTACTCTTTCTCTTGCTACCCTCTTGTCCAAATATATATGCATAAAAAGCCTTGGGATTCTCCTTGACCATGTTTGCTAACGTCATTTCATGGATCCTTTTAGCCCTCCTAATTCTACGTTTCAGTTCCTTCCTACTTTCACTGTACTGCTCAAGGGCTTCGTCATTGATCTTTCGATGGGATGACGGATAGAAGGGGCCACAGGAGACTCTGTCTCAACAAAGACACCCCTTAGAGGATGAGGGCACCCGCTCCCGGTAGCTGTGAAGGTCTCTGCAGCCCTGAACGTCTCTTCAAGCAGTTAATTTCAGGGCTCAAGCAGGGACTTGTGCGGCATTTCACAAGCTACAACCCACAAGTGCGTCTTGTGAGGTCAAGGAAGGCGTGCATCCCAGAGCATCAGACTGTGTCAGCTTTGAGCTGGACCAAGGACACCAAGATACCCAGGCAGCAAGCTTCTCCTCCATCGCTGGGATGCCCCAGGTTCAGGAGGCAATAGGTGGCATGCTTGTTGCCTTGCACACACTGGGGCATCAGATAGTGTCCTTCATTAACAGGATGAGGTTCAACTCACTGAATGTTCATCTCGTGTGCGACCACCACCTCTAGATCATGCACATGTGTGCACACTTTCCAGGGAGTGTGCACAACAGCTACTGTCCTGGGACACTTGGAGATCCCCTGCATCTTCGCAGACCACCCCAGGATGGCGGGTTGGTCTTTGGGGGATAAGGGGTACCCGCTGAGGTCCTGGCTGATGACCTTGGCGGATGTCCTCTGCAAGGGTGCCTGGGTGGGTTGCCGGGTTGGGGGGGGGGGGGGAAACTGTCATGTGAGAGTACTTTTAAGAAATGGGTGTTTATAAATGGGTGTGTATATCAATATCTGTAGTGAGAGTACCTTTAAGAAATGGGTGTTTACTACTGCAGTGATGTCAGAGTGGGTGGGGCTGGGCTGTCTGTCAGCTTTTTACTTTCGTTTTTGAGCAGGCTTCAGGGTGTGTTTTAGTTTCGATTTCAGTGTTGGAGCTGAAGCCAGACCAAGCAGGTGTACTGCTGTTCTCTCTGCCATCAAAAGACTCTCTCTTGATCATTTGGTGAATTCAGAATTCTAAATGCTTTCAGTAGTGAATTTAAACCTGATGCGCTTCTGTTAAAAGGTGTTTTTTTAAAGTCGTATGGATGTTAAAAGGAAAGCTTAAAGGTTTACTTAGTGTTGTATTCTTTGGGGGTTGTATTTGAATTGATGGTTGCTCAGATGTTCACTGTATGTTTTAAAAAGGTTAACTTGAGTTAATAGAATAAACATTGTTTTGCTTTAAAAAATACTTTTCCATTTCTGCTGTCCCACACCTGTAGAGTGGGCCGTGTGCTCCCCATACCACATAAAAGTTGTGGGTCAGGTGAACTCCATGATACACTTTGGGGTTCTCTAAACCCTGGCCCATAACAGGAACACTATGCATTCAATTCCATCCTCCACCCCCCCCCCCCCCCTGCACTCCTCCCCACCTCAGAACCCACCTTGTGGGGAGTTTAACATTCGGCCCTTCAAATGTTTTTATGGCAGAGCTGGATAGATTCTTGATTAACAAGGAGGGGGGGGGGGGGTGAAAGGTTATGGGGGGGTCGGCATGGATGTGGGGTTGAGGTCACAATCAGATCAGCCAATGATCTTACTGAATGGCGGGTCAGGCTCGAGGGGCTGAGTGGCCTGACTGCTGCTCTGGCCGCTGCATGTTTGTGTGAATTGTTGCTACAAAGTGTTATTTATTTATTTTTTGACACTTTTCTCTCTTCTCTCCCGTGTTCTCCGTGCACAGTTGCCAGCTTGCGATGCTTTCACTGCGCTCTGTCATTCGGGAAATGCATCTCTGGTGCCAAGAACTGCACTAACCCGGCCGAGCTTTGTTTCGAACGGATTGGGAAGGCTGGTAAGTAAGGACATCCCGCAGTGACCATGTTTTGGTGAATTACTGAATGCTTTCTAAATTCCTGAATCTAAAGAGTCTTTGAATGTTTTTAAGACAGAGCGGCTGAATTCCTGATGAACGAGGAGGGGGGAGGCAGGTGATCGGGGGGGTCGCCTGGAATGTGGGGTCAAGGTTACAATCAGATCAGCCGCGATCTTATTGAATGGCGGAGCGGGCTAGATGGGCCGAGTGGCTCCTATTTCATTTGCCCGCATGTTGATTTGTCCAGTTGGTATTTCTGAAATTGGCCATTTAGCCCACAATTGTGTTGCATAGCAACATGGGAAAAAGCAGGAGTCGTCCATTCAGCCCTTCAAAGCTGCTCCGCCATTCGATGTTAATCCCAACCACGTTCTCCAGCGCCTTTAGGGACAGGATCATGGGTATAACTTAATCTGCTTTTCCAGAGGGCCAGCAACAACTCCCGATGGGCCAAATGGCAGTCTTCTGCCTTGCAACCATTTTCTAATCCCACATGAGGTAAATTCTCCCTCCAGTATGTAATGATGCACCTTCGCAGTCTTCAAAACCGTACAGCTGCCCGACACCGGCATCTCCTCCAGGGTCTCATGAACTTGTTCATCAACGACATCTTTGAGAGCTTGCGGCGAGGCTTCCCACCTGGCCCATTGTGACAAGAAGGTTAAAAAGACAGTACTTAACCCTGCACAGATTTAACCAGATTTTCTCATTTTACAGGTCAGCTATCGGTCTACACTTCTGGATGTACGTCTTCTTCCAACTGCAATAAAACGTTTGAACAAAATTTCCAGGGCTTTAAGGTGTCGCTCAAAACCAGATGCTGCAATGTTGACCTGTGCAACGGAAGCAGCCACCTTCAGTCCTCTCTCCCATTGGGCGTTGTGCTGGCCTTGCTCTGCTTGGCTGGTTTGCGTTAGATAAAACTGCGCCGTTTCCATGTGTGTGTGAATGAACTCTATCATTCTCTCAGCAAGGGGGGGCTGGGGGGAGGGGGGGGGGGCGGGCATACATAGGGTGAGCGGGGGATAGTGGGGTGTGGGTGTGAGAGGGGATGATGGACATTTCTGGGAATGAGCAGTCCACAATGATTTCCCAGCAACCAGGCTAATTGGAGGAGGAAAAAAATATACCAATGAGATTTACTTTAATGAAACACATCAGGTCTCTGGGTCCTGAAGGTGTAATTAACTCTTGATTGATTTTCAATTAAATGTTGCACAGCCTCACCGACACAGCTACTGGAATTGTTCTGACTTTCAAACCGATCTGTTTGGTATGAATGGAGGTGTGCTTTGGAGGTGACTGTCTTGTTGTTATTGTGCAATGTTTATAGGGGTTTCTCTTCGCACTTTATTTTTCAAACCAGCTCAGGCAGATGCACAACTCAGTGGGGCTCAAAGGGTAGGCATGACTGCGTGTCAATCTAACGGCAGCGCAATGCCCAGATGGTCACAGAGGGGTGACGGTGCAGTGGTGCTGTCACTGGACCAGTAACCCAGAGACCCAGACGCTCTGGGGACCCTGGGTTCGACTCCCACCAGGGGGCCAGGTGGTGAAACTGGAATTCAATGGAACGTCTGGAATTGAAACCATTGGCAGTCGTCTTTCAAACCCCATCTGGGTCACCAATATCCCTTCAGGGAAGGAAATCTGCCATCCATACCCGGTCTGGCCTACACGTGACTCCAGACCCCACACAGCAGCCCGGTTGACTCTTAACTGTCCCTCTGAAAATGGCCAAGCGAGACACTCAGTTGAAGGGCAATTGGTAATGGGCAACAAATGCTGACCAGCCAGCGACCCCCATATCTCCGTGATGAATTAGAAAAAATTGTTCAGATTTAGTGACCGAATCGTAACCTGTATATCTAGGGGATCGGACAGATTGAACACATGTCAAGAATGAAAGAGAAGAACAAAGTCCCACTTACAGTTGAAACAAAAGAGGCATTTTCCACTTAGATTCCCAGCATGGGCAAAATTCTGCTTTCAATTCAATGACTGAGTGATATGAGTTCAAGTCTCGCTATGGCCGGACCAGAATTTTAATTCATTCTCAGGGAGCTGGGTCAGTAATTGTAACCATGAAAACCAGCAGATGGTTATAATCTGTTTCTAAAAGCAAGTCACGAATATCTTTGAAGGAAGGAAATCTGCCAACCTTACCCGGTCTGGCCACACTCGCTCGCTCACACACACAGACTTACTCACACTGACACACACTCTCTCTCACTCACACTCTCACACATACACACACACTCCTCACACAAACACATTCTCTCTCTCTCTCACACTCACATACTTACACACACTCCTCACACATATTCACACATTACACACTTACTCACATACAAACGTACTCACAGACACACAAAAACACACACACACCCTTGCACTGACACACACACATACTCACTCACTCATACTTACACACACTCCTCGCACACATATTCACTCACTCACACACACTTATGCGCACATACACTCACACACAATGACACACAAAAACACACACGCTCCCACTTACACACACTCGCATACACACACACAACATAGTGAATTAAATTTTGATAAAGACAATAAAGCTGCCAAGCAAAAGGGGAGAAGTCCAAATAGCCAGAGGAGAACCAACCCCACCACATGGTGTACGGGATGTGAGCGGTGGATGTGATTTGAAATTGTTAAAGCCAACGTTGTTTCTGGAAGGCTGTAAAACGCCTAATTGAATGAGAATATTAATGGACGTGAGGCTTAACATTGGTACATTGATGTGAGTTCAACTCTTTAGGTACTCCTGCCCTGCTTAGACTGAAACTGGCTGTGTTACTCTGCTAACCTGATCTAATAAAACACTGCTGTGTTTGTACGTAAATTAATTTTATTGGAAATAAGCCTTGTCTCCTCTGCCCCGTCACCTTTTGTGATTTGAATTGTCAGGTTATTAGCTGTACCTGTGCTTTGTACAGGCGCTATAGGGTGTATCATGGCTAGATTCCCACTCGCTTGTCCCCCTTACCTCTCCACATCCCCACATGTCCACGCCACAAATTTTTCTCATCAAGTGATCTTGGTTTGAGAATCATTTTATCATTATTACATATCAATTGCTACCGTTCGTTTCACGGGATTTGACCCAAAGAATGGTGGCATTAAGGAAAGCATAAATGATTTTTACATTCTGGGAAGGGAAAATTTCAAAGAAGGAGAAGAAGGACAATGGATTCAAGGTGAAAGAGGAGGGAGAGTAATTATGCAGAGATGCTGTGAGCTCAGGGGAAGTGGCCACGTAAGACCTTCTGGAAAGTGAGGCTTCTTCCACCAACCCAGAAAAGTGTATGTTGTTTCAGAAAGCAGGGTTTTGTTTAAGGTTTCTCGAGATTCCACAGCAGAGTGGGAGTGAGCCCTGTGACATGTTGTCCCGACAGTCATAGTGAATAGCCATGTAGTAAGATTACTGGAATTTCTTTTCATATTTTAAATGCCTATAAGGGATTGTTGCCTAAAGGGTCTCTTTATTTTCTGGGGGAAACGTTCTGTGAAACTAAATTTTAACTGTGTAAATGCAATCTGGTGTGTTTTAAATTTTCTTTTCTTTTGTTAATAAATGTTTTAGTTTAATACTTAAAATTTGTGTGACTGAAATTTATGGCTCCTGACTTCTGCACAGAATCTTGTGGTAAAAATACAAAGAAAAGAGTTGTGATAGCTTGACAAGTTTCCCTTTTGGATTTGGTTTGTGTAGCGCACAAAGACTCCGTGAGACGAATAGAGTGAAGTCGATGAGGCTTTATTAAGCGTGTCTGTTCCCCCGCAGCTCGAGAGTAGAATGGCCTGCGGGGGAGGACTCCGGCTTCTTATACTCCGCCTTCAGGGCGGAGCTAGAGGTCAACGGCCAACCAGGACCCGGGATCTGTCAGCCAATGACATTAGGGCTTCCAGTCCCACATGACCCCCAATACATACTACCACAGTTTGCATTGCACTTTACCACCTGACAGATCACAAGAGGACAGCCATCATCGATTGGATAGGCAGAGACAAAGAGGCATTATTTCTGAGTAAAAATTAAAATCTTCTCTGTGAAAAATAATAAAATAAACATTAATAAATCTACTTTGTACAAGTTGAAGGTAAAGGCTATGCAGAAGATTTTCGAAACTTTCAACACTTATTACAAGAACAAAAACGACATATTGTATATTTCTAAAGAAATAGAACATAGACCATTACAGCGCAGTACAGGCCCTTCGGCCCTCGATGTTGCGCCGACCTGTGAAACCACTCTAAAGCCCATCTACACTATTTCCTTATTGTCCATATGTCTATCCAATGACCATTTGAATGCCCTTAGTGTTGGCGAGTCCACTACTGTTGCAGGCAGGGCATTCCACGCCCTTACTACTCTCTGAGTAAAGAACCTACCTCTGACATCTGTCTTACATCTATCTCCCCTCAACTTAAAGCTATGTCCCCTCGTGCTAGACATCACCATCAGAGGAAGAAGGCTCTCACTGTCCACCCTATCCAATCCTCTGATCATCTTGTAATGATGCAACGGTGCATGATCTGGTGTTTAACTAACAAGACGGAGTCAAACTGGAGTCATTTGCAGTCTGGAGTAAAACTATCTGTTGGTTGGAATCATACCTTGCACAAAGGAAAATGGTCGATAGTTGGAGCTCCAGGACATCACTGCAGGAGTTCCTCAGGGTAGTGTCCTCGGCCCAACTTCAGCTGCTTCATCAATGACCTGCCTTCCATAATAAGGTCAGAAATGGGGATGTTCGCTGATGACTGCACAATGTTCAGCACTATTCGCGACTCCTCAGATAATGAAGCAGTTTGTGTCCAAATGCAGCAAGACCTGGACAATATCCAGGCTTGGGCTGACAAGTGGAAAGTAACATTTGTGCCACACAAGTGCCCGGCAATGACCATCTCCGACAAGAGAGAGTCTGAGCATCGCACCTTGGCGAGTGGAGCGGGCGCATTAAAGAGGCTCGCGCCGGTCTGCGAAATAGCGATCTTTTCCGGCGGGGTTCCCCGGTGTTTTTTTTTTTAAAAATGAAACTCCCACGAAGTCAGCCCTGCCTCCCTTGCCTTGCCCAAGCGGAGCCGGAGAGTTAAAAGGGCGAGAGAGGAGAGATTGGTCCCGGTGGGCCCAGCGGAGTGGCTGCACATGGAGGAGGAGTGGGGATCGCAACTTTGTTCCCTGAGAAACAACCTGAAAATCGGAGAGATCCAGCAAAAGGCGAAAGGCACATAACAGAAATATGCCTGCAAATAATAAATCGGGGGGACGGAGAGATGTAAGAAGGAGCAGCAGCGAAAGCGACGGCCCCACGAGGCGAGGCGGAGGTTCAAGCGAGCCAGACAGCGAAAAAACTGGCGAACCGAACAGCGGAGCAGGAACAGGACACGGCACCGCCCCCCCCCCCCCCCCCCCCCCCCACAGGGGGAGAAATGGAGAAGCGTGCTGAGAAAGGAGCTAGACGCTATAAAGAAGGCACTCAGGGTGGAGCTCCACACAATGATGAAGGAGATGCTGGCGGAGACAACGGACAAAATGCAGCGAACCATTAACGGCCTGGGAAGGAAGGTGGAGGCGCAGGAGAAAACGGTTCTGGAGTTGGAGAGGGCCGCCTCGGACCAGAGCGACAGGATTGTAACTCTGGAAAGGTTGGTAACGTCCCAGGGGAGCCGAAGAGAGAAAGTGGAGGTCCAGGAAATCAGGTCCAGACGGCAGACTGTCAGAATAGTGGGTCTGCCAGAGGGGATAGAGGGCAGAGACCCAGCAGGCTACATCGCCCAAATGCTGGGCAAGCTAGTGGGAAGGATTTCCAAACCCACCAGGTCGTTTTGACCCAGGCCCAAAGCCGGGGCGCAGCCCTGAGCGATTATTGCGAAGCTGCACCAGTTCCAGGACCGAGAAAAAAAAATCCTAAATTGGGCCCGGCAGACGAGATCAAGCACGTGGGAAGGGAAGAACATAAGGGTGTACCAGGACATTGGGGCGGACCTGGCCAAAAGAAGGGCTCAGTTTAACAGGGCCAAATCAGCACTCTACAAAAGTAAGGTGATATTTGGGGTGTTATTCCCAGCCAGACTCTGGGTAACATTTAGGGGGACGGAGCTGTATTTTAACACCCCAGCAGAGGCGGAGGAGTTTGTTAGATCTTACAAACTAGGGGAGGAACAGCCGCAACAGCCATGGGGACGGTAAAGAAAGGAAGAATCGGATCAAAGGGGGAGGACAGACCGCAAACAGAGACAATAAGATCATGAACAGCACGCATGTGTTTTACGTTTTGTGTGGGACTGTGCTGCCTCGTTCCTGGGCTTCTCTCCTCTCTCAATGCAATGGGGAGGGAGCAAGGGAAGTGGGTGAGAAAAGCAGACAGAAGGGCCAGATAAGGGCTAAGAGGAAGGTAAAACAGGGCCAGAGCAAGGCAAGTACTGGGAGGGGGCTGTGCTAGCGAGGAGGGCCAACACGGGAGGGCAGGAAGAAAGGAGGGCCGCGTTCGCCTCTCAGGGGAGAGGTAGCGCCTGGCACAAAGAGCAGGGGGGGGGGGGAGGAACACAAGGGGGGGGCAGAGAGACGGGCGCTGAGTGTGGGGGAGAGGAGTCGGGGGGAGAGCGCAGAACAAAAGAGAAGGAACAGGAAGGGTGAGATGGAGAAGCAGTAAAGACACAGGCCTCGGTGGGCATGGAGCAGGGCGAGGAACCAAGATGGCGCTGCAAACAGCCACTTGGGAGGGCTTCAGGGCGAAGGGAGACCCCGGAGTGCATCCACGTGATGTACACACAGCTGCCGGCCATGGTGGGTGCCCCCTGGACAAAGGTGGGACAGACGTACCATTCATGCTACGAGACAGGGGCTAGGGGGGGTAGCAATATTAATTGGCACGAGGACGAGGTTTACAGAAACCAAGACAGTTACGGATGGTACGTCATGGTCACCGGTGTCCTGGAAGGGGCACCAGTGGTATTGGTAAATGTGTACCCTCCCAACTGGGACGACACTGAATTCATAAAGAAGACCATGGCGGAAATCCCCGACCTTAACACACACGACTGATTATGTGGGTGACTTTAACTGCGTGCTGGACCCACTGACCGACCGATCAAACCCCAGAACAGGGAAAAAGACTGGCATGGCTAGGGAGCTAGGAGCTTTCATGGAACAGATGGGGCGGTGGACCCAGGGAGGTTCCTGCACCCGAGAGAGAAGGAATTCTCATACTTTTCACAAGTGCACAAGGTATACAGTGGGGAAAATCGGTGCTTCCAGGGATCACGGGAACTGAATACTCTGCGATCGTTACCTCCGACCACGCTCCACACTATATGGATGTGAGGTTGGAGATAGGCCGGGCCCAGCGTCCCATTTGGAGGCTGAACACGGACCTCCTGGCCGACAAGGCCTTCTGTCAAAAAACATCGCGGGCATAGGCGACTATGATAGTAACAACCAAAACGGGGAGGTCCCACCCTCCACCTTCTGGGAAGGACTGAGGCCGTGATTAGAGGAGAGATCATGGCCTACAAGGCAAGCAGAGATAGATAGGGAAGAGAGGGTGGCCAGCTAATGGACCTCAATCTGGAAGTCGACAGAAAATACTACGAGGCCCCAACCGTAGAGGCCCCAACTGCTGGCGGAGAGGAAAAGCTGCAAATGGACTTTAAGCTGCTATCCACTAGGAAAGCAGTGTACCAACTCCGCCAGTCACGGGGTGACCTTCTGTACATAGATAGAACATAGTGCGCTGAAGGAGGCCATTCGGCCCATCGAGTCTGCACCGACCCACTTCCACCCTATCCCTGTAACCCAATAACCCCTCCTAACCATTTTGGTCATTAAGGGCAATTTATCATGGCCAATCCACCTAACCTGCACGTCCTTGGACTGTGGGAGGAAACCCACGCAGACAGGGGGAGAACGTGCAGACTCCCACAGACAGTGACCCAGCGGGGAATTGAACCTGGGACCCTGGCGCTGTGATATCGGAACGATATCAGTGGTTTAGTTAAGTGGGCAGAGAATTGGCAAATGGAATTCACTCTGGAGGGAATGCATTTGGGGAAGACAAAGAAAGCAAAGGGAATACTCGGTAAACGGGAAGATATCAAGAGGGATTCAGGAAGTGAGAGAGTTTGGATCGCGTGTCCACAGATCCTTGAAGGTGACAGGACGGGTGGACAATCGTCACAAAAGCATTCAGAATAATTTCCTTTCGTGGTCGAGGTACTGAATACAAAAGCAGGAATGTGATGATGGAATTGTGTAAAACGCTGGGGTTTTGTGCACAGTCCTGGTCACCACGTTACGGGAAGGACATCATTGCTCTGGAGAGAGAGCAGAGGAGGATTACAAGAATGTTGCCAGGGCTTGAAAATTGCAGCTATGAAGTGAGATTGGATCAGGTGGAGTTCTTTTCCTGAGAACAGAGGAGTCTAAGGGGTGACCGAAATGTAGTGTTCAAAGCGCTGAGGGGCCGAGACTGGATAGACAAGACTTGTTTTCCCTAAGCTAAAGGGTCAGTTACCAGAGGGCAGAGATTTCAGGAGACTGGTAGAAGATTTGGAGTGGACGTGTGGAAATACCTTTCACCCAGAGGGGGGTGGGTCTTTGGTAATCACTGCCTGGTTTGGTGGTGGAGGCAGAAACGCTCTACTCACATTTAATGGACCCTGAGTTCACAGACTCGTTAAGTTTGAGAGCAAAATGTTTCACCTCGTCTCCGTCTGTAATGGGAGACCAGTTATTTTTAAACTGTCCCCCACTCCCCACTGCAGTTGGTACGGCACCTGCTGGTGTTGTTCCTGCTCCTGCTGGTGTTGTTCCTGCTGCTGGTATTGCTCCTGCTGGTGTTGTTCCTGCTGCTGTTGGTGTTGCTCCAGCTGCTGTTGGTGCTGCTGCTGCTGGTGTTGCTCCAGCTGCTGTTGCTCCTGCTGATGTTGGTCCTGCTGCTGGTATTGCTCCTGTTGGTCCGGTTGCTGTTGCTCCAGCTGCTGTTGGTGTTGCTCCTGCTGCTGCTGCTGTTGTTCCTTCTCCTGCTGGTGTTTCTCCAGCTGCTGCTGTTGTTCCTGCTCCGGCTGGTGTTGGTCCTGCACCTGCTGGTGTTGCTCCTGCACCTGCTGGTGTTGTTCCTGCTCCTGGTGTTGTTCCTGTTGCTGTTGTACTTGTTCCTGTTGCTGTTGCTCCTGCTGGTGATGTTCAGGGGCTGTTTTAGCACAGGGCTAAATTGCTGGCTTTGAAAGCAGACTAAGGCAGGCCAGCAGCACGGTTCAATTCCCGTACCAGCCTCCCCGAACAGGCGCCGGAATGTGGCGACTAGGGGCTTTTCACAGTAACTTCATTTGAAGCCTACTTGTGACAATAAGTGATTTTCATTTTTCATTCATCTCATGTTCCTGCTCCTTCTGGTTTACTGTGACGAGTCAATGACAGCTCGCAAAGTAGGTACTGCAACGTTTTGTCTAAACAAGTAAATGGCCTACTTGAAGACTGCAATGTGGTAGCTGACACTTCCCCACTGGCCTTGAAAGTCAAAGGTAGCTGGGATGATGTCAGGATATCTCCCGAAAATCACAGGGGATTAACTCTGCCCAGTGTACCCATATTCTCCCCTCCCTCCATAATCTCTACATACGAGATTATGTAGAGTTACATGTAGAGTATTTACTGACTATCCTGCCACCAGCCACACCCATGAACCACAGGGACTGCAGCGGCCCAAGCTGATGGAAACCAATGCTGATTGAGCCACCGATGCCCACATCTTGTGAAGAAATGTAAACAAAGCCTTTGTCCTTCCATTGTACAGACTTGTGTTAATAATAACATCACCGTTATTACTCCTTGACGAGGTCCCAATTTGAAATTTCCATTTGACTTTACAGTTCTAAAATAGTTCAGGTTCCTCGCTCATGGCTTTTAGAAACCTTACCGTTAATTCACTCTTTGTGCAGAACTGACTTTTCGGAGGGGACGAAATGCTCAGGCAGGTAAAGAGTTTGGGCATCCGTATTTGTAGGATGTCGTGTGGCACAGTGGGTAACGTGCCATGCCTCGGAGCCAGAAGCTCCGGGTTCGCGTCCCACCCCAGGCCAACGAAAGGCTGCTCATACGATGGCCAAACAGGTTGAATATAAGCCTGCAAATACTTCCCGCGTGCCAATAGCTGGTGGCGAGAGAGGGAGAGACTGCTGGTCAGCCATGCAGAGAAGATTGAGGGGAGATCTAATTGAGGTGCATATGATGATAAAAGGTATTTGACAACGTAGACGTGGAGCGGATGCTAACTCTCGTGGGGAAATCTAGAACGAGAGGTCATAGTCTTAGGATGAGGGGTGGCAGGTTTAAAACCGCGATGAGGAGAAATTACTTCTCTCAAAGGGTTGTGAATCTGTGGAATTCGCTACCCCAGAGTATGGTGGATGCTGGGACAGTCAGTAAATTTAAGGAAGAGTTAGACAAATTTTTAATTGGTAATGGGTTGAAGGGTTACTGGAGAGAATTCTTCGAGACAGGATCTACTCCCATTTGGAAGCAAATGGACGTATTAGTGAGAGGCAGCATGGTTTTGTGAAGGGGAGGTTGTGTCTCACTAACTTGATAGAGTTTTTTGAGGAGGTCACTAAGATGATTGATGCAGGTAGGGCAGTAGATGTTGTCTATATGGACTTCAGTAAGGCCTTTGACAAGGTCCCTCATGGTAGACTAGTACAAAAGGTGAAGTCACACAGGATCAGGGGTGAACTGGCAAGGTGGATACAGAACTGGCTAGGCCATAGAAGGCAGAGAGTAGCAATGGAGGGATGCTTTTCCAATTGGAGGGCTGTGACCAGTGGTGTTCCACAGGGATCAGTGCTGGGACCTTTGCTCTTTGTAGTATATATATATATATATATATATAAATGATTTGGAGGAAAATGTAACTGGTCTGATTAGTAAGTTTGCAGACGACACAAAGGTTGGTGGAATTGCGGATAGCGATGAGGACTGTCGGAGGATACAGCAGGATTTAGATTGTCTGGAGACTTGGGCGGAGAGATGGCAGATGGAGTTTAATCCGGACAAATGTGAGGTAATGCATTTTGGAAGGTCTAATGCAGGTAGGGATTATACAGTGAATGGTAGAACCCTCAAGAGTATTGAAAGTCAAAGAGATCTAGGAGTACAGGTCCACAGGTCATTGAAAGGGGCAACACAGGTGGAGAAGGTAGTCAAGAAGGCATACGGCATGCTTGCCTTCATTGGCCGGGGCATTGAGTATAAGAATTGGCAAGTCATGTTGCAGCTGTATAGAACCTTAGTTAGGCCACACTTGGAGTATAGTGTTCAATTCTGGTCGCCACACTACCAGAAGGATGTGGAGGCTTTAGAGAGGGTGCAGAAGAGATTTACCAGAATGTTGCCTGGTATGGAGGGCATTAGCTATGAGGAGCGGTTGAATAAACTCGGTTTGTTCTCACTGGAACGAAGGAGGTTGAGGGGAGACCTGATAGAGGTATACAAAATTATGAGGGGCATAGACAGAGTGGATAGTCAGAGGCTTTTCCCCAGGGTAGAGGGGTCAATTACTAGGGGGCATAGGTTTAAGGTGAGAGGGGCAAGGTTTAGAGTAGATGTACGAGGCAAGTTTTTTACGCAGAGGGTAGTGGGTGCCTGGAACTCGCTACCGGAGGAGGTAGTGGAAGCAGGGACGATAGGGACGACAGGGACATTTAAGGGGCATCTTGACAAATATATGAATAGGATGGGAATAGAAGGATACGGACCCAGGAAGTGTAGAAGATTGTAGTTTAGTCGGGCAGCATGGTCGGCACGGGCTTGGAGGGCCGAAGGGCCTGTTCCTGTGCTGTACATTTCTTTGTTCTTTGTTTTTGAAAACGGGCAGGATGGTGGAGTTGAGGCCGAGGAGATCAGCCAGGATAGTATTGAATGGCGGAGCGGGATAGAGGGGCTGAATGTCCCAATCCCGCTCCTAGTTCTTATTCTTGATCTGGAGAGATCCAATTGGGACTCTGCAAGTTTAACTTTAACACTTCGGTGTAGGTAGTGGATCTGTCCAGTACAGTTTAAAATAAAATCTGTCCGTTATTTAAAATTACAAACCAATTGATGTGAAAGATGTGACTTGAAGCCGATTGGGAATTGTTGCGAATCCTGAAAATAAATACACATGTACAGTTTATTTGACTTCAGCAGTTATATTTTTTATGAGATTTAGCATCAGACAGCTACCATAAAATACTTACCATTGTCAACTACATTAATTTACAAAGAATCTTCTAAATTATATCGATAAAACAAGCCAGTTCAACCTTTGTGCACTGTGGTTCAGACAATTTTCAACTGGAACATGCGAGACCTAAAAGAAACTGGTGTCCAGTTGTCAGTTACAGGCGGGCTTTGTGTTTGCCCATGTTACCACATCCTTGGATAATGCTGTAGTGTCTTCAAATTGAGTCTACTACAAAGTCCTGAGTGTCTTCGTTCAGGGGAATGGTATTCTGCAGGTCTATCTACCTCTCTTTGCACTGGTCAAGGAACCCACACACCAAAGTTACAGAGCTATCAGCTGGGTCCAGCTTCCATCCTATTGGGGGAACAGCTGCCTGGAAGGGCGCATCGGAGGTGCCTTTCCAGCGGTTGGCAGTGAAGTTGAAGCAATACCCCACGCCTTACCTACGTGACAGGCATTGTGGGTGGAAAGGCAATCGATGACCTTTCCTCTAGCGACGATTACTAGGCCTTCAACGGGAGACTGCTGAGTAAAATAAGGGCCCATGGTATTCGAGGCAAGGTACTAACATGGATTTACGATTGGCTGTCAGGCAGAAAGGTGGGATAAAAGGTTCTTTTTCGGAATGGCAACCGGTGACGAGTGGTGTCCCGCAGGGTTCAGTGTTGCGGCCACAGCTGTTCTCTTTATATATTAACGATCTAGATGACGGGACTGGGGGCATTCTGGCTAAGTTTGCCGATGATACAAAGATAAGTGGAGGGGCAGGTAGTATGGAGGAGGTGGGGAGGCTGCAGAAAGATTTAGACAGTTTAGGGGAGTGGTCCAAGAAATGGCTGATGAAATTCAACGTGGGCAAGTGCGAGGTCTTGCACTTTGGAAAAAAGAAGAGAGGCATGGACTATTTTCTAAACGGTGACAAAATTCATAATGCTGAAGTGCAAAGGGACTTGGGAGTCCTAGTCCAGGATTCTCTAATGGTAAACTTGCAGGTTGAGTCCGTAATTGAGAAAGCAAATCAATGTTGTCATTTATCTCAAGAGGCTTGGAATATAAAAGCAGGGATGTACTTCTGAAGCTTTATAAAGCATTAGTTAGGCCCCATTTAGAATACTGTGAGCAATTTTGGGCCCCACACCTCAGGAAGGACATACTGGCACTGGAGCGGGTCCAGCGGAGATTCACACGGATGATCCCAGGAATGGTCAGCCTAACATACGATGAACGTCTGAGGATCCTGGGATTATATTCATTAAAGTTTAGGAGGTTGAGGGGAGATCTAATAGAAACTTACAAGATAATGAATGGCTTAGATAGGGTGGATGTAGGGAAGTTGTTTCCATTAGCAGGGGAGACTAGGACCCGGGGGCACAGCCTTAGAATAAAAGGGAGTCACTTTAGAACAGAAATGAGGAGAAATTTCTTCAGCCAGAGAGTGGTGGGTCTGTGGAATTCATTGCCACAGAGGGCGGTGGAGGCCGGGACGTTGAGTGTCTTTAAGACAGAAGTTGATAAATTCTTGATTTCTCAAGGAATTAAGGGCTATGGAGAGAGAGCGGGTAAATGGAGTTGAAATCAGCCATGATTGAATGGTGGAGTGGACTCGATGGGCCGAATGGCCTTACTTCCGCTCCTATATCTTATGGTCTTATGGGTGATTCCGGCAAGGGTTCCGTTAAGGGTGCAATGGGCAGAATTCCTCCAATAGCTCAGGGTGGTGTCAGACATGTCCCTATGACATGGCGGGGGATGGAGCAGGCAGGAAAGAGATTAGTGGTGGGTGTAAGACTCAGCAAGGTTGTAGCAGGATCCTGAGCAGGTGATGCGCCTGCTCATTATGCCCCCTTGCCCTCAAGGTGTCCAGACCAAAGTTGTCCTCAGCTCTTAGCTGTGTATCTGAAAGATTCCGTTTGTCACCACTGCACATAATTGACATTCTTTAGATGAAGGGGGAATGACATACAATGACTGCAGCGAGATGGCATTATCTAACTGCCCCTGCCTTGACTGTACCAGTTAGTTCTCTTAAACTGAAGGACAGATTTAGCAAGCAATCGAAAACAGTTGACTATATCTTTATGAACACAGACAGGAAATGGTGTTGAAACAGAAATGGATAAAAACCAAGTGAAATGAAACAGAGCTAAATTGTCCACCTACCAGCTTTAGACCCAGAACCTGGAGGCTTTTCCCGGGGCCTCCTGAAGCGAATTCCAATTCCTGGGCCTTAGGTGGGGATTGCTACGGAAAACCTACTTTGCAAAAACACTCGACGCCGTCCTGTTTGTTAACAAAGTAGGGCTGATAGTGAAGCAGCTGGGCCGATTTGCAGGGTCGTATCGAGATTATTACGCATGCTTGCACCTCTGGATATTTTACCAGCTAGGCATTGGGTTGGAAGGTCTGTAAAATGTATAGTAATGAATGGGGAAACGAGGCAACCTTCGCTAGGGCTACACTATCCTCCATAGCTGAACACCACCCCTCATTCAACCCCCCCCCCACCACCTGTATTAAATCCAATAACTGGAGATGAGGGGGGGGGTGGGGGGATACAGGACAGGCAATGCTTTGTGGTGTTACTCATGGTGATTACTTCCCACTCTGTCCCGCACCATCCAAATAGGAACATTTTGGAGGTTTACATTGCTCCGTGCATTAATTTTAGAATTCCATCAAGGACCGAGTTCCAGTGCCTGCTGGTATTTTTAAAGTTTGTAAAATGTCATAAGATGGGCCTCAAAGGAATTTCACATGATCGTGTCAGCCACTGTTTTCAAAGAAATAGCATTAAAGGAGAATCTCCAACCCGGATATCGGAAGCGAGGTGAATCACCTTCAATGCCTCCCTTCAAATTTGAGCAGCGCTCCCTCCGCCCTTATTTAAGCAGTTAAACTCATTTTCCACAAAGTCCTTCGCACCCCTTGGTGTCTCTGTTATTCAGAGTGTGTTCTATCGAGGGAATGGAGGGAGCTGCAAACAGGAACTCAGCTTAAACTGTTGACCTGTGACACTAGCTATAACATTTTTTATTTGGGGCGGAGGGGGCAGAATTGTACAGTCCCTGTCATGGTGAAATGCTGGCAGGAGAGGCTGTGAAATTCTTTTTTGTTTTGTAAATTTACAATATCCAATTATTATTTTCTTTCCAATTGAGGGACAATTTAGCGTGGCCAATCCACCTAACCTGCACATCTTTGGGTTGTGGGGGCGAAACCCACACAGACACGGGGAGAATGTGCAAACTCCGCACGGCCAGTGACCCAGGGCCGGGATTCGAACCCAGATCCTCAGTGCCGCAGTCCCAGTGCTAACCACTGTGCCACGTGCCGCCCCTGTAAAATTCTGTCGAGAGACTCAAATTAATTTTCACACTGACCACAATTATAACGTCAGATAATATTCAGTGTTGTGTGGCGCAAAAGTCAAGTGTAATGTACCTAAAAGTGCTTCTAACACCTTTTCAATGCATGTAGGGATGTCGCAGCTGCAACTGAACCTTTGAAGGGTCATAAATGGCCCTGTAATTTTTTTTTCTTCATACAATTAGACTGGCTGGCTATCTACGACAAGAGGGCACACAATGAATAACCAGGGGCAGCTGTAGTGGGCTGTCCCTCATAATATTCATGCACTTCATTTTTGTTGGCATTGCAACATGAACATGAGGACATATATTCATTTTCACATCTATGGCTAATCGGTATTCTTAGAAGTAATGATGGCAGTACCATATGAGTTCACATGAGTAGCCGTGGCCCTACAGAAAACATATCAACCAGCCAAACAGCAAAACAGAGGCCGTTGCAAGTGGCATTTTCACATCCTTGCTTCCATTGCATAGGTTGTTGTCACAGCACAATGTTCTCAAGGTGACTCTCAAGCCTGCAAATTCGTCAACGTGGGTTTTCTCACATAGCGTCTGCGCAGTGCAACCACGGCTTGAAATCAGATTTTTTCCTGCCGGTAAATAAGAGAACACAATTGTCCACATTTAAAGTCGTCAGAGACAAGTCGGGAGCAAAATCTTACGATCAAAAGCGCAAACACGCTCAGAGAAGACTTGCATTTACATAGCATCTTTCACCAACACCGGATGCCCCAAGCGTCATAGTAACGTAACATCGGGAAAATATGGCTGCCAACGTGTGCACAGCAAGATCCAAATAAACAGCGACGTGGTAATGCTCACATACTGCGCTTTTGTCATGTTGATCAAGGAGGTGAAATGTTGGCTAGGACACCGGGGAAACGCGCCTGGTCTTCTCTGAACTAGCACCAGGGGAGCTTTTCTGATCTCAACGTGGATCATTGCATGGAAATTTGCTTTGAAAAATACTGCAATAAATCTCGCTCGGCCGCTAAACCCAGTCAGACCATACAAGACTCGGGAAAAACAAAAAGACTTTAAAAAAGTATAGCAGCCAAAATTTTCCAGCCGTTCCCGCCGGTGGGATCTTCCGGCCCCGTCGGCGGCATCTTCCGGCCCCGTCAGCGGGATCTTCCGGCCTTTCTTGGGGTATCTTGCGGTGTCTTCCAGTCCCATCAGCAGGATCTTCTGCCCCCGTCGCCGGGATCTTCCGGTCCTGTCGCTGTGATCTTCCGGCCCCGTCAGCGGGATCTTCCAGAACTGCTTGGGGTACCTTGCGGTGTTTTCCAGTCCCATCAGCAGGATCTTTCGGCCCTGTCGGCGGGATCTTCCGGCCTCATCGCCGGTATCTTCCGGCCCCGTCTGCAGTAACTTCAGGCCCTGCTTGGGGCATCTTGCCGCGTCTTCCAGTCCCAGCAGCAGGATCTTCCGGCCCCGTCAGCGGGATCTTCCGGCCCCGCTTGGGGTATCTTCTGGACCCTTTGGCGAGATCTTCCAGTCCTGCTGATAACGACAACCTCCACCCCCCTCCCCCCACCCCTGCCGCGCTGTGGGATCTCAAGTGGTGGAGGGGGCGAAGAGCGGGAAACCCTGTTGACGGCTGCGGGACTGGACGATCCCTCTGCCGGTCAACGTTGGGCTGCCTCTGCCGTCGCTAAACATGTCACGGGATGTTGAAGGGGGGGGGAACCCGCCCAGTGTTTATTATAAATGCATTATATGCATTATAAAATGCATCAAAAGAAGTTCTATTTTCTCCTGTCACAGATCATCCCACACCAGGTACCGTTTCCCAACCAAGATAACAAGTAGATGACCTCATATTGGTCTAAACCAAGAGGTTCAGAAACGGCCGATGGTGATTCATAACTTCCCCTTCCCTCCTGGGAGGAATAAAACTTCCCTGAGAGTGCAATTGTTGGGAATATATTGGGTGAACCGACGTTCAAGTTTTCAGATAATTGATTCTTACTTACTTATTTTCCCAACTTTTTTGTAGCATTTTTCATTAGCATTACAGATGACCGTCTCCATCTTGCAACTTAAAGGACTTAAAGTATTCTGGTAGCACTTCAGACTAGTACCTGTTTGTAAAGAACATAGAATCAGTTCATTAATTCAGCTTCCAGCCTTCAACCTGTTCAAGGCAAAGGTTGTTTTTTTTGACAAAGAATTCACGCATTCGTCAATGAAGAATTTGATTTACAAGATTACAAGTTAGATTCGGACAGGAGCATCGGACAGGTTTATTGATGAGTTTAGTGAATAGAAGTAAAACTGGGGGATGTGAGCTTTCCCGAGCATTCGTTCACTCGCCACCCATTTCTATGGTGTGAAAAAGCTAAACAATTATTATCGAGTACAGATTGAATTTTGTTCACTTAACCATTCAATTCCATTATCCATTTTCATTATTGCATCAAATTTGGCAAGAAGCTAATGATGGGATGCAAACTGGATTGCAATGGACAGTGCTGGAAGACTGGTCAGAGAGTTATTATGGATAAATTGTTCAGTTGAATTGTACATATTTTGGTGCAGCGCAACACACCTTTTGAATTTAACAATTAACAGTTCAACAATTTGACTCGGAACCTGGGAAGCTAGCGGTCCATTCTGAATTACAATTATTTTAACTGGTTCGGAAACGGGACCTGGACAACACCAAGAACTGGATTTGTTTGCCTTTCTCAAATTTTCCCACAATTCCCAGGTCACAAGGAGAGCTAGTCGTGCAGAGCAAGAGAACCTCCTTGACGTGCAGCTAATAGCATGATCAAGTCTGCGTTCCGCTAAAAGAAACCGGCAGAGTTGTGGGTCTATATCCAAGCAGCGTATCCTCGGCCGTCAGGCAGAGCTATCAAGGTTTTGATGCCATTTGTCACCACGAGGCTTTGAAAGGGGATTTTCACCATTCATGCGGATGGAATCGAAGTATTGTCACTGTATGCGCGTTGAAAATATGTCTGACTGAAATTGTCGGCAATTTCTCCCAACCTCAGGTGCTTATGCATCAGCAAACAAGGTAACGCACAACATTAACGGTAAGTAAAAAAATAGACGTATGCTTACTTGTAATGTATAATTATACCGATTTACCAAATGTGTGGTCACTATAGGGATAGTTAAAAAAGTAACTGCCTGGACGATATGTAAAAGGTTGGTGAATCCGAATGGGGCAACATGACCAACAGAAGTTTGGGAATCATTGCCCTGTGACATGACTTTCAAATACATTTCACAAGGTACTTCATAAGAGTCTGCAAGCCAAGCTCCAAACTGCGTGGGTTCGGAGGTCACCGATGCCCCGTTTGTCAGAGAAGTTAACTATATAAACTTTGAGCTGGACCAAGGTTCTCCACCATCGTCAGGATGCTCCAGGTCCAATTGATGGCAGGCATGTTGCCTTATGCTCACCGGGGCATCAAAATGAATGTTGAACTCGTGTGTACCGCCACCTCCCAGGAAGCGTGCATGACAGCTCTATCCTGAGATACTCGGAGATCCTACTTCAAGGACCAACCCAGGATGATGGGTTAGCTCTTGGGGGATAAAGCGGAGGTCCTGGCTGATGATGCCAGTGCGGAGGCTGGAGCCCAGGGCGGAGACCCAGTATTACAAGGCCCATGTTGCTACCCGTGCTGTCGGTGAGCGGTGCATCGGACTGCTAAAAATGCCGTTCCGATGTCTGGGCCACTCTGGTGATGCCCTGCAGTACACCCCCCCCCCCCCCCCCCCCAGAGGGTCTCTCGCTTTGTGGTGGTCTGCTGTGCCCTCCACAACTTGGCACAGCAATGGGGCGACATGTTTGAGGAGGAGGGGGAGGAGGAGGGACATGCACCCTTGTCTGAGGAAGAGCCAGACCAGGAGGGGATGGCGGAGGTGCCCGGTGAGGAGCCACAAGAGGAGCCGGAGGATGGAGGACAAGCTGCCGCAAGGGTCCAGCAAGCTCAGCGGTGTGGTGATCAACTGTAATAGATGTAAGGTAGGACCTGCACTACAGGTTCGCCGGTAGCTCCTGCCGGCTGGCTCCGCCCAGGGAGAACTGTATAAATATGCATGCCCTCCAGTGCCCTGCCATTTCGCCAGCTGCAGCAGGAGGCCACGCATCTGACTGTAATAAAGCCACAGTTGTACACAACTTTAATCTTTGTGCAATTGATCGTGCATCAATTTATTAGTCAGATTTTCCACAGAATGGATATCCGAATTAAGCCCGATCGCCTGCAGCTGGATCCGCACTCGCCCGACGCCAGGAAAGACTTTACTCACTGGCCAGCATGTTTCGAGGTTTACATCAACGTGGCGGACCCCGCGCCAACGGAGGCTCAGAAGATAAACGTCCTGTACTCCAGACTGAGCCACGACTTACACAAAAGCGATGGAACTCCTCAAAGAACACTACACACAGAAGGCGAACACGCTCTTCGCCAGGCATGTACTTGCCACTCGCTCGCAACTACCTGGTGAGTCCATCAAAGACTTCTGGTGGGCCCTAATTTCACTCGTCCGGGACTGTGACTGTCAGGTCGTCACGGCCGCCAAACACGCGAATCTCCTCATGCGCGATGCCTTCGTGACGGGGATTGCGTCGGACCGCATCCGAGAACGATTGCTGGAAGGGGACACGCTCGAATTGGCGGAGACGAAAACCTTGGTGCTCTCCATGACGGTCGCATCCCGTAACGTACAATCATACCTCTCCCGCTGCGCTGCCCACAATTTTACCCCTTCCTACCCCTCCTGGACCCCACCGACGACCTCCTCAGCCGGGGCCCTGCCTTCCCAATACGGCTGCGCCGCACGCCGATCCACGCACCCCGGGGGTCCCCGCTGCTACTTCTGTGGTCAGCAGAAGCACCCCCGCCAACACTGCCCGGCCCGCACTGCAGTCTGTAAAGCCTGCAGTAAAAAGGGCCACTTCGCGGCTGTGTGCCAGGCCCGCGCAGTCGCTGCGATCGCGCCCGCTACCGCCCCCTTCCCCACGCCGGATGCACGATGGGAGCCGCCAGCTTCTCCTCCCAGGTCCATGTGCGACCAATGGGCGCCGCCATCTTGTCCCGACCCCGCAATGTGCGCACCATGGGCGCCGCCATCTTGTCCCGACCCCACAATGTGCGCACCATGGGCGCCGCCATCTTGTCCCGACCCCGCAATGTGCGCACCATGGGCGTCGCCATCTTGCCCCCCACAGGGTCTCCGGACAGCCCAACATTGGAACCGCACCCGCTCGGCACCCGAAGCACCTGATGGCTACCCGCAGCTCGCTTCGATGACGCTGGACCAATCTCACCCGCACAACCTGGCCACCGCGTCGACGACGGTTAAAATCAACGGCCACGCGACCTCGTGCCTGCTGGACTCCGGGAGCACCAAAAGCTTCGTTCACCCAGATACGGTAAGGCGCTGCTCCCTCGCGGTCCACCCTGCCAATCAAAGGATCTCCCTACCCTCTGGACCCCACTCCGTCCCGATCCGAGGCTTTTGTACAGTCACCCTCACGGTCCAGGGCGTAGAATTTAGTAACTTCCGCCTCTATGTTCTTCCTAATCTCTGCGCTGCACTCCTGTTGGGCCTGGACTTCCAGTGCAACCTCCAGAGCCTCACCCTCAAATTCGGTGGGCCCTTACCCCCCCTTACCGTTTGCGGCCTCGCGACCCTCAAGGTCGATCCCCCCTCCCTTTTTGCAAATCTAACTGCGGATTGCAAGCCCGTTGCCACTAGGAGCAGACAGTACAGCACCCAGGACAAGACCTTCATCAGGTTCGAAGTCCAGCGGAAGGTATTATCGAGGCCAGCAACAGCCCCTGGTGAGCCCAAGTGATAGTGGTTAAAACTGGGGAGAAACACAGGATGGTCGTGGACTACAGCCAGACCATCAATTGGTACACGCAGCTCGACGCGTACCCCCTCCCACGCATATCTGATATGGTCAATCAGATTGCGCAGTACCAGGTCTTCTCAACAATTGACCTGATATCCGCCTACCACCAGCTCCCCATCCGGAGGTCAGACCGGCCATACACTGCCTTCGAGGTGGACGGTCGCCTCTACCACTTCCTTAGGGTCCCTTTCGGTGTCACAAATGGGGTCTCGGTCTTCTAAAGAGAGATGGACCGAATGGTCGACCACTACGGTTTGCGGGCCACCTTTCCGTACTTAGATAATGTCACCATCTGCAGCCATGACCAGCAGGACCACGATGCCAACCTCGATAAATTGCTCCGCACTGCCACTCTTCTCAACCTGACCTACAACAAAGAGAAGTGTGTGTTCAGCATGAACACATTCTTAGCCATTCTCGGCTATATAGTCCAAAACGGACTTCTCGGGCCCGACCCCGACCGCATGCGCTCCCTCAGGGAACTTCCCCTCCCCCACTGCCCCAAGGTCCTCAAACGCTGCCTGGGGTTCTTTTCCTACTACGCTCAGTGGGTCCCAAGCTATGCGGACAAGGCCCACCCACTCATTCAGTCCACCCAATTCCCCCTTGTGGCCGAGGCACAACATGCTTTCACCCGCATCAGAGCAGACATCGCCAAGGCCGGGATGCGCGCAGTGGACGAGTCACTGCCTTTCCAAGTAGAAAGCGACGCTTCAGACGTCGCCCTTGCCGCCACTCTAAACCAGGCAGACAGACCCGGGGCATTCTTTTCCCGCACCCTTCATGCCTCTGAAATTCGACACTCATCCGTCGAGAAGGAGGCCCAAGCTATCGTTGAAGCGGTGCGGCATTGGAGGCATTACCTGGCCGGTAAGAGATTCACTCTCCTTACGGACCAACGGTCGGGAGCCTTCATGTTCAATAACACACTGCGGGGCAAGATCAAAAATGATAAAATCTTGCGGTGGGGAATCGAGCTCTCCACCTATAATTACGAGATCTTGTATCGCCTCGGTAAACTCAACGAGCCCCCAGACGCCCTCTCCCGAGGTACATGTGCCAGCGCACAAGTGGACCAACTCCGGGCCCTACACGACAGCCTTTGTCAGCCGATTGTACCATCTGGTCAAAGCTCGCAATCTGCCCGACTCCGTCGAGGAAGTAAGGACAGTCACCAGGGACTGCCAGGTCTGTGCGGAGTGCAAGCTGCACTTCTACTGGCCGGACCGTGCGCGCCTGGTGAAGGCTTCCCACCCCTTTGAACGCCTCAGCGTGGATTTCAAAGGGCCCCTCCCCTCCACCGACGTATATTCTCAGTGTGGTCGATGAGTACTCCAGATTTCCCTTCGCCATCCCATGCCCCAATATGACGTCTGCCACCGTCATCAAGGCCCTCAGCACCATCTTCGCTCTGTTCGGTTTCCCTGCCTACATCCAGTGACAGGGGATCCTCATTCATGAGCGGTGAGCTGCGTCAGCTCCTGCTCAGCAGGGGTATAGCCTCCAGCAGGACGACCAGCTACAACCCCCGGGGAAACGGGCAAGTAGAACGGGAGAATGGGACGGTTTGGAGGGCCGTCCAGCTGGCCCTACGGTCCAGGAACCTCCCAGCCTCTTGCTGGCAGGAGGTCCTCCCTGACGCTCTGCACTTCATCCGGTCACTATTGTGCACCGCCACTAATAACACACCCCATGAACGTGTTTTTACCTTCCCCAGGAAGCCCACATCTGATGTGTCGCTCCCGACTTGGCTCGCTGCTCCAGGTCCGGTCCTTCTCCATAGGCACGTCCGACTCCACAAGGCTGACCCCTTGGTGGACAGGGTTCACCTGCTCCACGCCAACCCCCAGTATGCCTACGTTGAGTTCCCCGACGGCCGCCAAGATACTGTCTCACTCAGGGACCTGGCACCGTCAGGTTCCACCCCAACACCCCCCCCCCCCCACCAATGCGACCCCCCCCCCCCCACCTCCCACCGCGCCGCCAATACTGACCCCACCAGACCACCCCCTCCCCCTCCCCTTTTTCGCACAGAGGACGAAGAGGACTTCTGCACGCTCGCGGAGTTCCCCGATGACTGGCCAGCATCAGCACCGCCACCATCGGTGCCACCTCCACCACCGCCAGCACAGACTTCGCCGCCACCGTTACGCCGCTCCCAACGAAGCACCAAAGCACCGGACCGGCTGAACCTTTGACGGACTCCGGACTGTCAACATGGACTTTTCTTTCCCTACCACTGTACATAATTGCACTAATTGTACATAGTTTCACGTCACCCCCGCCGGACTCATTTTTAACAGGGGGTGAATGTGGTGATCCACTGTAATAGGAGATGTAAGGTAGGACCTGCACTACAGGTTCGCCGGAAGCTCCTGCCGGCTGGCTCCGCCCAGGGAGAACTGTATAAATATGCACGACCTCCAGTGCCCTGCCATTTCGCCAGCTGCAGCAGGAGGCCACGCATCTGACTGTAATAAAGTCAGTTGTACCCAACTTTAGTCTTTGTGCAAGTGATCGTGCATCAAGGGGGACCCTCATCCACGCCCGCTTCTCCTAGGATGAGGCGTTGTCTGTCAGCTCAACCCAGCTCCCACCTACCCTCCTCCCCCTGACTGCCGTGTTCCACCCTCCAAGGGTCTGTGTAACCTCACTCCAGGGGTGATGGGCCTGTGTCAGCCCTGTCAGCGGGTCACAAGGCAGGTGAGTGACGATCACTCGCTGTGAGGTTAGCTCTGGTGCTCCTCAGTTGATGCCAAAGTCGGACTCCTGTCTTTCTGCTGACAGTGCGCTCACATCCATCCCCAGAACGGGGTCTGGGTCGGGGGGAGGATGTGGGGAGAGCTGAGGCCAACAGGGGTGGGGTGCAGGCAGGCCCGACAGGAAGAGTGACGTGACAGAGGAGGTTTCAGGTGTAACATATTTTAATTGTGAACTTGACTTTTCCAATCCCCTTAGCTACAGATAATGTACCCCACCCCATCACCTGCACTGTCCACTCAGCGATCCTCAATCTCCTTAACCTCACGTTGTCTACTACTACATCTAGGTGTGTCCCCAGGATGCATATCAGAGGTGGAAGCAGGAATCTCCCGCGGGCGATCAGCGAAGCAGAAACTAGGGCGCCTGCCCCTCTCTCCGTGAACAATCCTGGCTGTTCCGACATCCCGAAGGCCGCCACTAGTGGGCACGGCTCCACCCTCATTCCTACAACCCTGGACATGGACTCACAGAAGGCGGTCCAGTACCCGGTCAGAACATGTGGGTGTGGTTGGCACCGTTGTCATTCTGATTTCTTTACGACACAATGGCCTCAGTAACCCATCTGGGAGAAATAGTGACAACCTACTTGAAAACCGGACCAGTAACCTCAGATTGCACATACATATTGATTAACCAAATGGCCCGTGGCAAAAATACTGAATTCACGAGGCATAGAGCTGACTGCAGGATGTCAAGATGAGGGGTGATGCACGATCAATGACCACTAAAGCGAGGTTGTAGTCCAACTAGATGTTTACCCCACCAGCTAAGGTACAGAATGAAGGCTGCTGGGGTGGCACAGGTTCTTATACCCCGCCTATCAGGGCGGAGCTATCATACATTCTAATCAATAGAAAGCATACCGTTTCCACCAATGGTGCTTTAGCCTATCAGGTACCATAATACCTATAATACCACATTCACCCCGTTAAAAAAAGAGTCCGGCAGGGGTGGTGGCCAGAAACTACAAAACTTGGCAACATGGTATAATTAGTTATGGAGGTACCGTAATACCTCTGTACAGTGTTTAGTAACTAGTTACAAGTCTGATAGCTATGTACATTTGATGGTTTATATTTACAGATTACAGTTAAAATGAAGCAATCAGTCGATCGGGGGCCCTGGTCGTCCTCTGTGATCGTCGGAGCTTCAGTGGTGAATCCGGTGAAGGCCGGGCGTCTGTGACTCCGGGAGCGTGGCTTCGATCTCCATGGCAGCTTCGGCACCCCTAGGCGGCGCTGGTGGGAAAAACGGCTGATCTGGAAAGGGAGCGCCTGCAGGGGGTGTCGGTGGGTGGGATGGCCTAGACTGGGGCGGCGGAAAGACCGATCCTCCTGTAAGGTGCTGCGGTGGAGGGGGTGGGGGGGGGACTGGTGGCTGGAATGTGCATGGTCCGTCGGGCGCCAGGTCCCGTAGGGAGACCGTATCTTGTCGGCCGTCGGGATACGCCACGTACTGGGGGATAGCATGGAGCAGATGGACCCTCTCGACCAATGGGTCCAACTTGTGCGCCCGCACGTGTTTTCGGAGCAGGGTGGGTCCGGGTGCTGCCAGCCAGGTTGGGAGCGAGGTCACCGAGGAGGACTTCCTGGGGAAGACAAGGAGACGTTAGTGAGGTGTCTGATTGGTGGTTGTAGAAAGCACTGACCGGATGGAGTGGAGGGCATCCGGGAGGACTTTTTGCCAGCGGGATACTGGGAGGTTCCTGGACCGTAGGGCCAGTAGGACGGTCTTCCAGAACCTTCCGTTCTCCCTCTCTACCTTTCCGTTACCCCGGGGATTGTAACTGGTCATCCTGCTCGAGGCGATGCCCTTGCTGAGCAGGAATTGACTCAGTTTGTCGCTCATAAAGGAGGACCCCCTATCACTGTGTATGTAAGCGGGGAACCTGAACAGTGCAAAGATGCTATGGAGAGCCTTGATGACGGTGGTTGCGGTCATGTCGGGGCAGGGGATGGCGAATGGGAACCGGGAGTACTCGTCACTCACGTTCAGGAAGTACGTGTTGCGGTCGGTGGAGAGGAGGGGGCCTTTGAAGTCCATGCTGAGGCGTTCAAAGGGACGGGAAGCCTTTATCAGGTGCGCTTTCTCTGGCCGGTAGAAGTGCGGTTTGCACTCCGCGCAGATTTGGCAGTCCCTGGTGGCTGTCCTGACCTCCTCGATGGAGTAGGGCAGGTTGCGGGTCTTGATGAAGTGGAAAAAGCGAGTGACTCCCGGGTGGCAGAGGTTCTCGTGGAGGGCTCGGAGGCGGTCCACTTGTGCGTTGGCACATGTGCCGCGGGACAGGGCGTCAAGAGGCTCATTTAGCTTCCCGGGACGATACAAGATCTCGTAGTTGTAGGTGGAGAGTTCGATCCTCCACCGCAAGATTTTGTCGTTTTTTTAAATCTTGCCCCGCTATGCACTATCAAACATGAAAGCCACCGACTGTTGGTCAGTGAGGAGAGTGAATCTCCTGCCGGCCAGGTAATGCCTCCAATGTCCACAGCTTCTACTATGGCCTGGGCCTCCTTTTCGACTGAGGAGTGGCGGATTTCGGAAGCATGGAGAGTACGGGAGAAGAAGGCCACGGGCCTGCCCGCTTGGTTGAGGGTGGCCGCCAGAGCTACGTCGGACGCATCGCTCTCGACCTGGAAGGGGAGGGACTCGTCGATGGCGTGCATCGTGGCCTTTGCAATGTCTGCTTTGATGCGGCTGAATGCCTGGCGGGCCTCTATCGACTGGGGAAAAACTGTGGATTGGATCAGGGGACGGGCCTTGTCCGCTTAGTTGGCGACCCACTGAGCGTAGTAGCTAAAAACCCTAGGCAGCGTTTCAGGGCTTTGGAGCAGTGAGGGAGGGGGAACTCCATAAGGGGGCGCATGCGTTCAGGGTCGGGGCCTATAACTCAATTTCGCACTACGTAGCCGGGAATGGCTAGACGGTCGGTGCTGAACACGCATTTATCCTTGTTGTATGTAAGGTTAAGGATTTTAGCGGTCTGGAGAAATTTTCAGAGGTTGGTGTCGTGGTCCTGCTGGTCGTGGCCGCAGATGGTGACATTATCGAGATATGGGAATGTTGCCCGTAAACCGTACCGGTCAACCATTCGGTCCATCTCGCGCTGGAAGACCGAGACCCCGTTGGTGACACCGAAGGGAACCCTTAAGAAGTGATAGAGCCGCCCATCTGCCTCGAAGGCAGTGTATTTGCGGTCACTAGTACGGATGGGGAGCTGGTGGTAGGCGAACTTGAGATCCACCGTGGAGAAGACCTTGTAATGCGCGATCCTGTTTACCAGGTCGGATATGTGGGGGAGAGGGTACGCATCCAGCTGCGTAAACCTGTTGATGGTCTGACTTGTAGTCGATGACCATCCTATGCTTCTCCCCGGTCTTTACAACCACTACTTGAGCTCTCCAGGGGCTGTTACTGGCTTCAATGACCCCTTCCCTCAGTAGCCTTCGGATCTCTGACCTAATAAAGATCCGGTCCTGGGCACTGTAGCGTCTGTTCCTGGTGGCGACGGGTTTGCAATCCGGGGTGAGGTTCGCAAACAGGGAAGGCGAGTCGACCTTAAGGGTCGCAAGGCCGCAGACAGTAAGGGGGAGTTTAGGGCCGCCAAATTGGAAGGTCAGACTTTGAAGGTTACAGTGGAAGTCTAAACCCAGGAGTGTAGCCGCGCAGAGGTGGGGAAGGACGTAGAGACGGAAGTTTTTGAACTCCCTTCCCTGGACTGTGAGGTTTGCTACACAAAACCCCTTTATCTCCACTGAGTGTGAACCGGAGGCCAGCGAGATTTTTTGATTAACGGGGTGAATGAGGAGAGAACAGCGCCTTACCGTGTCGGGGGGTATGAAGCTCTCCGAGCTCCCAGAGTCGATTAGGCAGAACGTCTCATGACCGTTGATGAATACGGTCGTCGTAGCGGTTGAAAGCGTTCGAGGCCGAGACTGATCCAGAGTCACCGAGGCTAGTCGCAGCAGTTGAGAGTTCTGTTTGGGCAGTGTGTGGTCAGCCGAGCTGGGGTCCTGGGGGTTCATCCAAGATGGCGTCTCCCATTGGTCGCACATGACTGGGGGTGCACAAAATGGCGGCGCACATCCCTCCAATGTGGCGTCCGCGGAACAAGATGGTGGCGCCCGGGGTCCGCACGTGGCCCTGGGATATGGAAGTGGCGGTGACCGCTGGCCGTACGGGGCCCGTAGAGAAGTATGTGGTTGCGGTCCGCATTCGCCGCTGGAGACCGCGGCAACCGCCCGGACCTGGCATATCCCCACGAAATGGCCCTTTTTGCCGCATTCCTTGCAGGTGGATGTGCGGGCCGGGCAGCGCTGGTGGGGGTGCTTGGCCGGCCCGCAAAAGTAGCAGCGGGGCCCCTCAGGGTTGTCAGGCTGCCTTGCAGCGCAGGCCTGTGGGGGAATGGGGGGCAGTCTCGGGGTCGGCCGCGGAGTGATTCCACGCTGCCCAGGGGGCTGCCGCGCGGCCGGGGACGTAAGCGCGGGCGTTCCTGGAGGCCACGTCCAGGGAGCCTGCAAGGGTCCGTGCCTCCCTGAGACCCAGGGTGTCCTTTTTTAACAGGCGCTGGTGGATTTGTGACGATAGCATACCTGCCACGAAAGCGTCCCGGACTAAGAGTTCCGTGTGTTCGCTCGCTGAAACTTGCGGGCAGCCGCAGCTTCTTCCCAACACCAGGAGTGCACGGTAGAATTCCTCCTGCGATTCCCTAGGGGTTTGTCGCCTTGTTGCAAGCAAGTGCCCGCGTAGACCTGGTTTACCGGGCGAATATAGTGTCCTTTTAGCAGCTCTATTGCTGCATCGAAGTCTTCCGCTTCCTCGATGAGGGTGTAAATCTCCGGGCTCACCCTTGAATGCAGGACGTACAGTTTCTGCTCTCTCATGGGTGCGTTTTCGGCTGTCTTGAGATACCCTTTAAAGCACGCCAGCCAGTGCTTAAAGATTGCCGCTGAGTTCGCCGCGTGGGGGCTGAGTTGCAGACACTCCGACTTGATTCGGAGCTCCGTCCTTTCTTCTTAAAAAAAAGTAGCTTATTAAATTGATGCACGATCAATGACCACTAAAGCAAGGTTGTAGTCCAACTGAAGGCTTTAGAAAGCTAGATGTTTCCCCCAGCAGCTCAGGTACAGAATGAGGGCTGCTGGGGTGGCACGGGTTCTTATACCCCACCTATCAGGGCGGAGCTATCACACACTCTAACCAATAAAAAGCATATAGTTTCCACCAATGGTGCTTTAGCCTATCAGGTACCGTAATACCTATAATACCACAAGGGGCAACAGTTTTACTAACAGATCATAATTAAACAGAACGTTTGTTTTTTTAAAAGACCTATTTCCACTATATGTTTAATTGATGGTCCCATTCATACTTGGTTATGAGTGGGAAATGTAAAGTTAACATAACAATCTTTGATATTAAATCAATCAAGTCAGCAGTTAACACAACTACAAACAAATACAAAAAAAACACATTCTTCAATTTTAATTTCATATGATGCAGTTGGGGAGTTTCTTACCCAGCGTGATGATGTCGAAAAGAAGCAGTAAGATCAAAAGATATTTCATTTTTAGCTTTTTTCAGGGGTTAGAGGGAGATGACGTGTTCTGCAGCTTCAGATCGAACCTGAAAAATACTTGCTGTTAAATTCAGAGTACATACATCACTTGGTGTGGTTTTTCCAACGCACGCTTGAAACGCTCACAGGGTATTGTGGGAAATATTCCAACAATGGGTCTCTCGTTGGGATTTTGGAAAGTCATATGTTAAAAATAGAGTGGAGGATTCAGTAGGCACAAATGGTGGAAACGTCATTTAAATTGTCAAGAATAACATGCACTGATATATGAACGGGTCTTGGGGAGATGGTCCGACGACAGCAAAGGAATTGAGTTCTTCTAACTCGCGAATGTTAAACCAGTGACAAAATTCAACAGACCTATTTTTAACTACATCGACCATCACGTAACTTTAAGATATATCCTGGTTCCACCCTTTCTGTTTGAATCTTTTGGCGGGGATGCCACTTTAACCTAACTAGACTGGTGTGAAACCCATGGGATTGGGCAGACTGCCATTTTATCCAAATCACTCTGCGTTGTGTTATGGGCCGGGGTTTAGAGAACTCCAAAGTGTATCATGGAGTTCACCTGACCCACAACTTTTACTAGATTGTGGTATGGGGAGCACACGGCCCACTCTACAGGTGTGGTGCAGCAGAAATGGAAAAGTATTTTTTAAAGCAAAATAATGTTTATTCTATGAACTCAAATTAACCTTTTTAAAACATAGTGAACATCTTAGCAACCATTAATTCAAATACAACCCCCAAAGACTACAACACTAAGTAATCCTTTAAGCTTTCCTTTTAACATCCATAAGACTTAAAAACACCTTTTTACAGAAAGACATCAGGTTTAACTTCACTACTGAGAACAGTTACCATGTTGAAATCAGCAAATGGACACTCATAAGCTTGCAGAGATTCACACACATCCTGCTGTGATTGCAGCTTCTCCAAAACTAAAATGAAACCAAACCCACCCTGCAGTAAAAAGTCACCACAGTAAGCATCACTCCCACCTCCGCTCCAGCTATATCATTACCCAAGATAAACTGTATTCCTGGACAAGATAGTTTCTCTGTTACTCCTACTACCACTTCACCACTTTTCACTGGACTTTCCAACCGTCCCTTACATAATGGAACACTACTCCTCTCACCCTGAATTCCACATATTACCACCTTTTCTGGCAATATTCTTCCCAAACTAAATAACTCCTCATCTCTTACCATTAAAGATTGACTAGATCCAGTATCTCTTAAAATTGTGACTTCTTTATCTGCTCCTCCTGATACACGAGAAAACTTTATCCACACAAGTAAATTCTTTAAAGAGATCTGGCGCCTTCTTATCAATCACCTCTTGAACAGGCTGTACAATCTTTTGCACCTCCTTCGCTTCACTTGGGCTTTCCTTTACCACTTTAACAAACCCCACTGCCTTATCCTGTTTTACCACATCAGCCTTCCCAGTGCTTTCCGTCAACCATCAACACTGTGACTTTACATGGCCTAGTTTATTACAGTGAAAACATTTGAAACTTTTCATTTCTCTTCCACCCTCCTGGATTTCTTTTTTAATCTGAGGTACACTCTCCTTATTATCTCCCATCAGATCACCTTTACCGTTACCACTTGAGTATTTCTCATGTCTCCAGTTTCTATCCCTCACCGGCTGAAACTGATGTCGGAAACCAAGCTTTGATTTATGAACTAATTCATAATCATCTGCCATTTCTGCTGCTAATCTCGCAGTTTTAACCGTTTGTTCTTCCACATGAGTTCTCACTACATCAGGAATTGAATTTTTAAGCTCCTCCAAAAGTATAATTTCTCTGAGAGCTTCATACGTTTGGTCTATTTTCAAAGCCCCCTTATCCACCTATCAAAATTACTCTGTTTGAGCCTTTCAAACTCCATGTATGTTTGACCAAATTCTTTCCTTAAATTTCTAAATCTTTGTCTGTCGGCTTCAGGCACTAGTTCATATGCACCTAAGATGGATTTTTTCACCTCCTCATACGTCCCAGATACCTCCTCCGGTAGTGATGCAAACACTTCACTAGCCCTACCTACCAGCTTTGTTTGAATCAGTAATACCCACATGTCCTGTGGCCATTTCATTTGTTTAGCTACCTTCTCAAATGAAATGAAAAAGGCTTCCACCTCCTTCTCGTCAAACCTTGGCAAGGCTTGGACATATTTAAATAGATCTCCACCAAGCCTTCGACTATGACGCTCTTTCTCACTTACCTCATCACTATCCTCCAACTGTACATTTCCCTTTACGTCTGCCAATTTTAACTGACTGTTATGTTTCATTGCCATTTTCTGAAGTTCAAACTCTTTCTCTTTTTCCCTTTCCTCTCTATCTCTTTCCTTTTCCTCTCTATCTCTTTCTTTGTTTCTTTCTTCTCTCTCCTTTCCTTTTTCCCTGATCTGCATCTCCCTTTCTCTTTCTCTCATTGCATATGCAAGCTGCTTTAATTCTTTTTCATTTTCAAGTTGCTTAATCTGCGACTGGATCTTTGCCATTTCTAATGAGTCAGAGTGCATCTCAGGCAACTTTAAATGCCTAGCCACCGCCATAATTACCTCAGCTTTTCGCATTTTGTCAGGTAATGTTAACTGCAATGTTTTTGCCAAATCTAACAGTCTGCTTTTAGTCTCTGTTGGTAAGGTACTGCGTGTGACCGTCTCCACCCCCAAAAACCAGAGCCTCCGAAAGAGCCATTGCCACAACACACTCCCTACTTAAACTAAAATACTACACCTGAAAATCAACCACAATATGCTCACCCCTCACTGTCTTTAAGTTCACTAAGCCAATCCAATAGATAGACTTTTATCCCCCTCAAGCCTCTAATTTGTTATGGGCCAGGGTTTAGAGAACAAAGAACAAAGAACAAAGAAATGTGCAGCACAGGAACAGGCCCTTCGGCCCTCCAAGCCCGTGCCGACCATACTGCCCGACTAAACTACAATCTTCTACACTTCCTGGGTCCGTATCCTTCTATTCCCATCCTATTCATATATTTGTCAAGATGCCCCTTAAATGTCCCTATCGTCCCTGCCTCCACTACCTCCTCCGGTAGTGAGTTCCAGGCACCCACTACCCTCTGCGTAAAAAACTTGCCTCGTACATCTACTCTAAACTTTGCCCCTCTCACCTTAAACCTATGCCCCCTAGTAATTGACCCCTCTACCCTGGGGAAAAGCCTCTGACTATCCACTCTGTCTATGCCCCTCATAATTTTGTATACCTCTATCAGGTCGCCCCTCAACCTCCTTCGTTCCAGTGAGAACAAACCGAGTTTATTCAATCGCTCCTCATAGCTTATGCCCTCCATACCAGGCAACATTCTGGTAAATCTCTTCTGCACCCTCTCTAAAGCCTCCACATCCTTCTGGTAGTGTGGCGACCAGAATTGAACACTATACTCCAAGTGTGGCCTAACTAAGGTTCTATACAGCTGCAACATGACTTGCCAATTCTTATACTCAATGCCCCGGCCAATGAAGGCAAGCATGCCGTATGCCTTCTTGACTACCTTCTCCACCTGTGTAGCCCCTTTCAGTGATCTGTGGACCTGTACTCCTAGATCTCTTTGACTTTCAATACTCTTGAGGGTTCTACCATTCACTGTATATTCCCTACCTGCATTAGCCCTTCCAAAATGCATTACCTCACATTTGTCCAGGTTAAACTCCATCTGCCATCTCTCCGCCCAAGTCTCCAGACAATCTAAATCCTGCTGTATCCTCAGACAGTCCTCATCGCTATCCGCAATTCCACCAACCTTTGTGTCGTCTGCAAACTTACTAATCAGACCAGTTACATTTTCCTCCAAATCATTTATATATACTACAAAGAGCAAAGGTCCCAGCACTGATCCCTGTGGAACACCACTGGTCACAGCCCCAAAGTGTATCATGGCGTTCACCTGATCCACAACTTTTACTAGATTGTGGTATGGGGAGCACACGGCCCACTCTACAGGTGTGGTACAGCAGAAATGGAAAAGTATTTTTTAAAGCAAAACAATGTTTATTCTATGAATTTAAGTTAACCTTTTTGAAACAAAGTGAACATCTTAGCAACCATTAATTCAAATATAACCCCCAAAGACAACAATGCTAAGTAATAGAACATAGAATACAGCGTCCTTTAAGCTTTCCTTTTAACATCCATAAGACTTAAAAACACCTTTTTTACAGAAAGACATCAGGTTTAACTTCACTACTGAGAACAGTTACCACGTTGAAATCAGCAAATGGACATTCATACGCCTGCAGAGATTCACACACATCCTGTTGTGATTGCAGCTTCTCCAAAACTAAAATGAAACCAAACCCACCCTGCAGCAAACTGCCTAAAGCAAAAGTAAAAAGCTGACAGACAGCCCAGCTCCACCCACTCTCTGACATCACTGCAGTAATAAACATCAATTTCTTAAAGGTACTCTCACTACAGATATTTGCATACACACCCATTTGTAAACACCCATTCCTTAAAGGTACACTCACATGATAGTTGGCTTCAATGAAGATGTAAATTCAGCACTGCATCTGATCCCATTAGGCCCATGGTAGCCAAGTGGCCATTCTTATCTATCTGATGGTTCGGGGGGGGGGGGGGGGGGGGGGACGGACGGACGGACAGGACGGGAGGGCGCCTGCAGTCCAGTGTCTCCGATAATATAGTTTCCTGCTGCTTCTTGCACAGTTTTTATCCTGAAAGGGACCTGTGCCATGGGCCGGGAAGTAGGAGACAGGCACAGCATAACGACTGTTTGAAGGCAATTCCCATGCAGAAAACAAGGTGCTGATTAGTCAGCAAGGTCTGGCAGGCTGTAATTGATACCACATTGTCATTACGTGCCTGAAATATTCACCATATAATGGTCATCCCACACCCATGTTTGATGTCCTTGCCAAATAGAGCAGTACCTCTCTGTGACTATCAGAATCACAGAATTGTTGCAGCACAAAGGGAGGCCATTCGGCCCATCGTGTCTGCACCGACTCTCCAAACGAGCATCGTGACTCAGTGCCATTCCCCTCGCTTTCCCAGGAACCCCTGCACATTGTTTCTGTTCAAATAATCATCTAACGCCCTCTTGAAAATCTCGATTGAACCTGCCTCCACCTCACCTCCAGGCCGTGCGTTCCAGGCCCCAAACACTCGCTGTGGGGGCAAAAACTTTTTCTTGATCCTTTTAAGAGGGGAAACAGTTTCTCCCCATTGACTCTGTCCAGACTTCTTGGGCTGGACTGTCTGTTTCAGCGGCTAGGTTCCGGCACCTCCGGCGCATGTGTGGTCTTTTATGACCAAAAAAAATCTGCATGAAACCCTCACCGATTCCGGGACCGGTGAGGGGCTAGCACTGGTGTCGGGTGCAAATCCCGCCACCCGCTCTGAAAACGGCCGGAGATTGACCGGGGCACGAGCTGCGCAAGCACATGGCTGATGACCTGCAGCGGTCGCGCTGTACAATATGGCGGCAGCCGTGCGTGGACCCTCCATCCGTGACCTCACAGCCCACCCCCTGGCCATCCCCAACAGTCCCCCCAGCCCTCACAGAAGCCCCGCCCCCTCCTCGGCCAGCGGCAAGGATTCCGGCCGAGTGTGGTGGCGCTGGACACAGTCCGCAGGCGCCACGCCGGGTTCCCGCACGGCTGAGACCACACGTGTCCTGAGCCATCAGGAATTCGGCACATCGGGGGCGGAGTGATGGAAGGCCAGCTAATGACACGCCAACGCTGTTGCAATGGTGCGCGACGCAATGACATTTCAGAGGGGACAGAGCATGGCTGACCGGCGTCAAACTGGCGGCGGTCCCGATTTCTGCCTCGGAGCCCATTCTCCGCCCGATCGCCGAACATGATTTTGGTGTGGGGGAACGGAGAATCCTGCCCCTTATGTTTCTGAGCATCTCGATCATAACTCCTCTGTCTTCTGCTCCCCAATCTCTCCTCATCACTGACGTTTCTCTTCCCGGGAACTGTCTTGTAAACCTCCTCTGCTCTCTCTCCAATGTGTTCACATTCTTCCTATAGTGAGACACCCAGAACTGTACACAATATTCCAGCTGAGGTCTAACTAGTGTCTTGTAGAAATTCAGGCTGGCTCTTGTTCACTGTACCCCTATTAATAACGCCTAGAATACTCTATGCTTTACCAAGAGGTCTCCTGCTACCTTCAATGGTCTATGCACATGTATATCCTGGTCCCTCTGCTCCTGCACTCCTTTAAGTATTTTACCCATTATTTTATATTGGGCTCGATTCGACCAATTGGGAACAAAGTCCGCTAGCGAGCATGCTTAGCCGCTTGTTTCCAAATTGCTATTCAAAGCAACTCACGTTGAATAAGAGGCCTGAATGGGAACCTGTGGCTGAGGCCGCAAACAGCCCCGTTTTGTACACTGATGTGCTCCGTTTGCCGTTACTCCCCAGTGTAGCGAGAGATTGGGATGCCCTTTTTAAGCAGCGTCCCGATCTCCCAGGCCCCCGAAACCCCCCCCCCCCCAACCACCCTCCAGCCCAAAGGCACTATGGGAGGGTCCTCATGCCCCCCCCCCCAGCACCCACTCCCAGCCCGATTGCAGGCACACACAAAATGCCAGCCTGGCACATTGGCAGTGCCTATCTGGTACCCTGGCAGTGCTCCTATCTGCTGGCTGTGCCAGGCTGGCACCTGGTGGCACTGCCTGGGTGTCAGGTGGGACTGCCAGGGTGTCCAGGTGGCACCAGCAGTGCCAGGGTACCACCCTGCCCAAAGGGCATGCAGCTGGGGGCCTCTGATCCCTGGGAGACACCATTGAGTGCAGTTCCATTTGTGGGGGCCACTGCTACTGGCTTGCCCAAGGTCTCCGAGGCAAAGGGGCTGAATGCCAAAGTCTCAGGCACCTCGGCAATCTGCACATTAAAGTGAGGCTAGCTGTCTCGCTCTAATATGCAGATTTGCCAAAACACTGATCCCGCCCACAATGAGTGGGATATACATCGCAACGTCTCGCGAGATCACGTTGGATCTTGCGAGGAGTTGCGAGCCGGGTAAATCCTGGGAGCGTGGTCTCCCGGCTTTTATCGGCCACGTTGCACTGTGGCAAGGTGCTTTTCTGGGGCAGTGTGTCCGTTGGATCGTGCCAATGTTTCTCCATGCTCCTCCTACCAAATTGCATCACCTCACACTTCTCTGCATTGAACTTCCTCTGCCTACTCCACCAACCTGTCCACCTCACAGTTTACAATACTGCTAGGTGTTGTGTCATCTCCAGCTTTAAAATAGTTCCCTGCACACCAAGATCTAGATCAATAGCATATATATAGTGGCACAGTGGTTAGCACTGCTGCTAGAGACCCGGATTTGATCCGGCCTTGGGTGATTGTGTGGAGTGTGTGTGTTCTCCCCATGTCTGCGTGTATTTCCTCCGGGTGCTCCCTCGATCGCCAGGGAACCGTGTCTGCTTTACGCTATTAAAGCTCATCTCACTCAGAAAGAACCTGATGGAACTGGTGGACAATGAGATGAGTTGGCATATCATGTCATCATGTCTACCCAGCACTGTAGCACAGTGGTCAGCACAGTTGCTTCACAGCTCCAGGGTCCCAGGTTCGATTCCCGGCTTGGGTCACTGTCTGTGCGGAGTCTGCACGTTCTCTCCCGTATCTGTGTGGGTTTCCTCCGGGTGCTCCGGTTTCCTCCTAGTCAAAGATGTGCAGGTTAGGTGGTGGCCATGCTAAATTGCCCTCAGGGTCCAAAAAAGGTTAGGTGGGGTTACTGGGTTACGGGGATAGGGTGGCGTGGGCTTAAGTATGATGCTCTTTCCAAGAGCCAGTGCAGATTCGATGGGCCGAATAGCCTCCTTCTGCACTGTAAATTCTATGATCTATGAGATTGACATTAGCAGTAGCCACAACGCTGAGAAGTAGATGTATATTGGTGACTGCTGTTCTGCAAAGTAAACATGGTTTGAATGAAGTGTTCATGGGGCAGAGCTTGTAAGGTGTATCCAGGAAGGCTTCTTGATGCAATATGTAGATAGGGATAGAGAAGGGGCAGTACTGGACCTGGTACTGGGGAATAATCCTGGACAGGTGGTTGAGCTTTCAGTAGGAAATCTTTTGGGAGTAGTGACCACAATTCCGTACGTTTTAGGGTACTTTTGGACAGGGATGAGGGTAAGGTTAAGGTGCTAAACTGGGGAAAGGCAAATTACGATAACGTTAGACAGGAATTGAAGAGTTTGGATTGGGTGCGGCTGTTGGGGGGGTAAAGCAACATCGGACAGGTGGGAGTCTTTCAAGCGGCAGTTGATTAGGGTTCAGGAAAGTCACAAAGAACAATACAGCACAGGAACAGGCCCTTCGGCCCTCCAAGCCTGTACCAGTCAGGATACCAACCTTGGCCAAAACCTTTGTGCTGTATCCCTCTATACCCATCCTATCCATGTGTTTGTCAAGATGCCTTTTGAACGCCGTTAATGTATCTGCATCTGCAACCTCCCCTGGAAACACGTTCCAGGCACTCACCACTCTCTGCGTATAAAACCTGCCTCGCACATCTATTCTAAACTTTGCCCACGGACCTTAAACCTATTCCCCCTGGTGACTGACCCCTCCACCCTGGGAAAGTGTGTCTGCCCATCCACTCTATACATGCCCGTCATAATCTTAATAGAACATAGAACAGTACAGCACAGAACAGGCCCTTCGCCCTCGATGTTGTGCCGAGCATGGTCCGAAACCAAGATCAAGCTATCCCACTCCGTCATTCTGGTGTGCTCCATGTGCCTATTCAATAACCGCTTGAAAGTTCCAAAAGTGTCCGACTCCACTATCACAGCAGGCAGTCCTTTCCACACCCTAACCACTCTCTGAGTAAAGAACCTACCTCGGACATCCCTCCTATATCTCCCACCCTGAACCTTATAGTTATGTCCCCTTGTAACAGCTACATCCACCCGAGGAAATAGTCTCTGAACGTCCACTCTATCTATCCCCCTCATCATCTTATAAACCTCTATTAAGTCGCCTCTCATCCTCCTCCGCTCCAAAGAGAAAAGCCCTAGCTCCCTCAACCTTTCCTCATAAGACCTATCCTGCAAACCAGGCAGCATCCTGGTAAATCTCCTTTGCACCCTTTCCAATGCTTCCACATCCTTCCTATAATGAGGTGACCAGAACTGCTCACAATACTCCAAATGTGGTCTCACCAGGGTCCTGTATAGTTGCAGCATAACCCCGCTGCTCTTGAACTCAAGCCCCCTGCTAATAAACGCTAGCACACTATACGCCTTCTTCAAGGCTCTATCCATTTGAGTGGCAACCTTCAGAGATCTGTGAACATGAACCCCAAGATCTCTCTGTTCCTCCACATTCCACAGAACCCTGCCGTTGACCCTGTAATCTGCATTCAAATTTTTTCTACCAAAATGAATCCCCTCGCACTTATCAGGGTTAAACTCCATCTGCCATTTTTCGGCCCAGCTCTGCATCCTATCGATGTCTCGTTGCAGCCTACAACAGCCCTCCATCTCATCCACTACTCCACCAATCTTGGTGTCATCAGCAAATTTACTGACCCACCCTTCAACCCCCTCCTCCAAGTCATTGATAAAAATCACAAATAGCAGAGGACCCAGCACTGATCCCTGTGGTACACCGCTGGTAACTGGTCTCCAGTCTGAAAATATTCCATCCACCACCACCCTCTGTCTTCTATGTGAAAGCCAGTTACTTATCCAATTGGCCAAATTTCCCTCTATCCCACACCTCCTTACTTTCTTCATGAGCCAACCATGGGGAACCTTATCAAACGCCTTACTAAAGTAATACAACATCAATTGCTCTACCTTCATTTACACACTTAGTTACCTTCTCAAAGAATTCAATCAAATTTGTGAGGCAAGACCTACCCTTCACAAATCCGTGTTGACTATCCCGGATTAAACTGCATCTTTCCAAATGGTCATAAATCCTATCCTTCAGGACCTTTTTCATTATCTTCCCGACCACCAAAGTAAGACTAACTGGCCTATAATTACCAGGGTCATTCCTATTCCCTTTCTTGAATAGAGGAACAACATTCACCACTCTCCAGTCCTCTGGCACTATATCCGTGGACAGCAAGGACCCAAAGATCAAAGCCAAAGGCTCTGTAAACTCATCCCTTGCCTCCCAAAGAATCCTTGGGTATATCCCATCTGGCCCAGGGGACTTGTCAACCCTCAGGTTTTTCAAAATTGCTAATACATCCTTCCTCAGAACATCTACTTCCTCCAGCCTACCCGCCTGAATCACACTCTCATCCTCAAAAACATGGCCCCTCTCCTTTGTGAACACTGAAGAAACGTAATCATTCAACGCCTCTCCTATTTCTTCTGACTCCATGCACAAGTTCCCACTACTGTCCTTGACTGGCCCTACCCTCACCCTGGTCATTCTTTTATTTCTCACATAAGAGTAAAAAGCCTTGGTGTTTTCCTTGATCCGACGCGCCAAGGACTTCTCATGCCCCCTCCTAGCTCTCCTAAGCTGTTTTTTCAGCTCATTCCTTGCTACCTTGTAACCCTCAAGCGACCCTACTGAACCTTGTTTTCTCATCCTTACATACTCTTCCTTTTTACTCTTGACAAGACATTCAACCTCTTTTGTGAACCATGGTTCCTTCACACGGCCATTTCCTCCCTGCCTGACAGGGACATATCTGTCAAGGACACGCAGTATTTGTTCCTTGAACAAGCTCCACTTTTCATTTGTGCCTTTCCCTGACAGTTTCTGTTCCCACCTTATGCTCCCTAATTCTTGCCGAATCGCATCATAATTACCCCTCCCCCAATTATAAACTTTGCCCTGCGGTATGGCCCTATCCCTCTCCCTCTCCATTGCAATAGTGAAAGACACTATCTTGTGGTCACTATCTCCAAAGTGCTCTCCCACAAAAAATCTAACACTTGGCCCGGGTCATTACCCAGTACAAAATCCAATGTGGCCCCCCCTCTTTCAGCCTATCCACATATTGTGTCAGGAAACCCTCCTGCACACACTGTACAAAAACTGCCCCATCCGAACTGTTCGACCTATAGAGGTTCCAATCAATATTTGGAAAGTTAGTCACCCATGACAACTACCCTGAGACCTCCACACCTATCCATAATCTGTTTTGCAATTTCTTCCTCCACTTCTCTATTACTATTTGGGGGCCTATAGAAAACTCCTAACAATGTGGCCGCTCCTTTCCTATTTCTAACTTCGGTCCATATTACCTCAATAGGCAGATCTCCTTCAAACTGCTTTTCTGCAGCCGTTAAACTATCCTTGATTAACAATGCTACTCCTCCACCTCTTTTACCACATTCCCTATTCTTACTGAAACATCTATACCCCGGAACTTCCAACAACCATTCCTGTCCCTGTTCTAACCATGTCTCCGTAATGGCCACAACATCGTAGTCCCAAGTATCAATCGACGCTCCAAGTTCACCTACATTATTCCAGATGCTCCTTGTATTGAAGTAGACACACTTCAACCCACCTTTCTGTCTGCCGGTACACTCCTGCGACTTTGATACCCTCCTCAGTACCTCACTACTCTCGACACTGGCTTCTGGAACACAGCTCGTTTTCCCATTCCCCTGACAAATTAGTTTAAACCCCCCCGAAGAGCCGTAGCAAATTTCCCTCCCAGGATATTGGTGCCCCTCTGGATCAGGTGCAAACCGTCCTGTCTGTACAGGTCCCACCTTCCCCAGAATGTGCTCCAATTATCCACGTATCTGAAACCCTCCCTCCTACACCATCCCTGCAGCCACGTGTTTATCTGCACTCTCTCCCTGTTCCTCACCTCATTAGCACGTGGCACCGGCAACAAACCAGAGATGACAACATGGTTTCATAGATATCATAGAATTTACAGTGCAGAAGGAGGCCATTCGGCCCATCGAGTCTGCACCGGCTCTTGGAAAGAGCACCCTACCCAAGGTCCACACCTCCACCCTATCCCCACAACCCAGTAACCCCACCCTACACCAAGGGCAATTTTGGACACTATGGGCAATTTAGCATGGCCAATCCACCTAACCCGCACATCTTTGGACTGTGGGAGGAAACCGGAGCACCCGGAGAAAACCCACGCACACACGGGGAGGATGTGCAGACTCCGCACAGACAGTGACCCAAGCCGGAATCAAACCTGGGACCCTGGAGCTGTGAAGCATTTGTGCTATCCACAATGCTACCGTGCTGCCCTGGCTCTGGCTCTCAGCTTCCACCCTAGCTCCCTAAATTCCTGTTTTAATCTTGTAGTCACATTCCTGAGAGAACGAAAGTTTAAGGGGCCTTGGATAACTTGGCATATTGTGAACCTTATCAAAAAGAAAAAGGAGGCTTCTGTGCGGTCTAGAAGGGTGGGGACACTCATAACCCTTGAGGAGTACAAAGAAAGTAGGAAGGTACTTAAGCGGGAAATTAGGAGGGCTAGGAGGGATCATGAAAAGTCCTTGGCAAGTAGGATTAAGTTCTTGGTAAGTAGGCAAGGGAATCTCAAAGCTTTTTATTCATGTGTAAAAAGAGGATGGGCAGGGGAAAGGGTTGGACCACTTAAGGACAGTTAGTGGAATCTATGTGTTGAGCCAGAGGAATGAGCAAGGTGCTAAACGTGTAGTTTGCATCAGTGTTCATCAAAGAAAAGGGCTTTGTGGAAGATGATTCTTGGGTAGGGTGTGTGGATAGTCTGGGTCATGTTGATATCAAAAAGGAGGCGGTATTGGGTGTTTTAAAAGACACTAAGGTAGATAGGTCTCCTGGGCCGGATGTCATTTACCCCAGAATACTGAGGGAAGCAAGGGAGGAAATTGCTGGGGCCTTGACTGAACATAGAACAGTACAGGCCCTTCGGCCCTCGATGTTGTGCCGAGCATTGTCCGAAACCAAGATCAAGCTATCCCACTCCGTCATTCAGCTGTGCTCCTTGTACCTATCCAATAACCGCTTGAAAGTTCCTAAAGTGTCCGACTCCACTATCACAGCAGGCAGTCCATTCCACACCCTAACCACTCTCGGAGTAAAGAACATACCTCGGACATCCCTCCTATATCTCCCACCCTGAACCTTATAGTTATGCCCCCTTGTAACAGCTACATCCACCCGAGGAAATAGTCTCTGAATGTCCACTCTATCTATCCCCCTCATTATCTTATAAACTTCTATTAAGTTGCCTCTCATCCTCCTCCGCTCCAAAGAGAAAAGCCTTAGCTCCCTCAACCTTTCCTCATAAGACCTATCCTGCAAACCAGGCAGCATCCTGGTAAATCTCCTTTGCACCCTTTCCAATGACATCTTTGTCTCCTCATTGGCTACAGGTGAGATCCCAGACGACTGGAGAATAGCTAATGTGGTACTGCTGTTTAAGATAGCAGGGATAATCCTGGAACCTATAGGCCGGTGTGCCTCACGTCGATAGTGGGTAAATTATTGGGGAGAATTCTCAGGGACAGGATTTATACCAATTTGGAAACAAATGGACTCATAAACGATAGGCAGAATGGTTTTATGAAGGGGAGGTTGTGCCTCACGAACTTGATCGATGTTTTTGAGGAGGTGACAAAGGTGATTGATATGGGGAGGGCGGTGGATGTTGTTTACATGGACTTCAGTGAAGCCTTTGACCAGATGCCTCATGGCAGACTGGTACAAAAGGTGAAGTCACACGGGCTCAGAGGTGAGGTGGCAAGGTGGATACAGAACTGGCTTGGTCACAGAAGGCAGAGGGTAGCAGTAGAAGGGTGTTTTTCGGAATGGAAGGTTGTGGCTAGAAGCGGGATTCTCCCGAATCCCCGCGATGGCCTGTCGGCGGCGTACAAACGAACCACTCTGGCGTCGGGCCCACCTGAAGTTGCGGAATCCTCCGCACTTCCGGGGGCTAGGCCGGCGCCGGAGGGGTTGCCGCTGGGCCAACCGGCGGCGAAGGGCCGCCGCGAGTTAGCGCTTGCGCAGAACCACCGACGTGGTTCCGCGCATACGCAGACTGGCCGGTGTATGCACAGGGGGGTCCCGTCTTCTCCACGTCGGCCAGGGCGGAGCCCGACAGTGGCCGGCGCGGAAGGAAGGAGTGCCCCCATGGTACAGGCCCGCCTGCAGATTGGTGGGCCCCAATCGCGGGCCAGGCAACCGTGGTCACCCTCCCGGGGCCGGATCCCCATGCGCCCCCCCCCCCCCCCCCGAGGACCGCACCAGCCGGCATACCAGCCAGGTCCCGCCATGTGGGACCATGTCCAATTCACGCCGGCGGGACTGGCCAGAAACCGACGGCTGCGGAGCCCATCGGGGCCCGGAGAATTGCCCGGGGGGGGGGGGGGCACTGCCAACAGCCTTTGACCGGCGAGGTGCGCTCCCTGCCTCGCCTAAAAACCGGCGGCGGAGAATATGGCAGCCGGCGTCGGAGCGGTATTCACGCTGCCCCCCGGGGATTCTCTGACTCGGCTGAGGGGGGCGGTGGAGGGTGGGGGCGGAGAATCCCGCCCGTGGTGCTCCACAGGGATCGGTGATGGGGCCTCTGTTGTTTGTGGTGTACATAAACGATTTGGAGGAAAATGTAGCCGTTCTGATTACTAAGTTCGCGGATGACACCAAGGTTGGAGCAGTGGCGGATAGTGTTGAGGATTGTCACAGCAGGACATAGATAGGTTGGAGATTAGGGCAGAGAAATGGCAAATGGAGTTTAATCCGGACAAATGTGAGTTTATGCATTTTGGTAGGTCTAACATAGAGGGGAAATATACAGTAAATGGCAAAACTCTTAGGAATATAAAATGTCAGAGAGGTCTAGGTGTACAGGTCCACAGATCTTTGAAAGTGGCAACACGAGTGGACAAGGTAGTCAAGAAATGGAATGTTTGCCTTTATTGGACGGGGCATCAAGTATAAAGACTGGCAAGTCATGCTACAGTTGTATGGAACGTTGGTAAGGCGGCAGTTGGAATATTGCGCACAATTCTGGTCGCCACACTACCAGAAGGATGTGGAGGCTTTGGAGAGGGTGCAGAGGAGGTTTACCAGGGTGTTGCCAGGTCTGGAGGGTGTCAGCTATGCGGAGAGGCTGAATGGAAGTGGACATTGAGTGATCGTTGAAGAAGGCTACAAACCTCGACAACAAGGACACCTATGCCAGCCTGCTGTTCATAGACTACAGTTCTGCCTTCAACACCATTATCCCAACAAGACTAATAACCAAACTCTGCAACCTTGGACTTGACCCCTCCCTGTGCAGCTAGATCCTTGACTTTCTCACCAACAGACCACAATCTGTCAGGATAGGCAACAGCACCTCCTCCACAATAGTCCTCAACACCCGCAAGGATGTGTGCTCAGTCCTCTATTGTATTCCCTATACACACGACTGTGTGGCAAGATTTAACTCCAACTCAATCTATTTGCGAATGATACGATTGTGGTGGGCCGTATCTCAAACAACGACGAACCTAGACTACTGTTATGGGCCAGGGTTTAGAGAATCCCAAAGTGTATCATGGAGCTCACCTGGCCCACAACTGGTATGGGGAGCACACGGTCCACTCTACAGGTGTGGTACAGCAGAAATGGAAAAGTATTTTTTAAAGCAAAACAATGTTTATTCTATGAACTCAAGTTAACCTTCTAAAAACAAAGTGAATATCTTAGCAACCAGTATATCAAATACACCCCCCAAAGAATACCACACTAAGTAACCCTATAAAGCTGTCCTTTTAACATCCAAAAGACTTAACAACCTTTAAACAGGAGCACATTAGATTTATATTCAATACTGAGACTTTTTTTACAATTCTGAGTTCACCCAAATGATCCATAGATAGTCTTTGGATGGCAGAGATCAACAGCAGTTCAGTTCACAGACACACCAAACTGAAACTCAAAAAACAGAAGTGGAGCTCAGCTCCACCCACACTCTGACATCACTCCAGTAACATGAGCAGCTCCATTTCTTAAAGGTTCATTTCTTAAACACCCATTTCTTAAAGGGTACTCTCACATGACACTACAGAAGGGAGATAGATCACTTGGTTGCATGGTGTACCGAAAACAACCTCTCTCTAAATGTCGGAAAGACCAAGGAACTGATCATCGACTTCAGGAAGCGCAGCACGACACACACTCCCATCTGCATCAATGGCTCCAAAGTGGAGATGGTCGATAGCTTTAAGTTCCTGGGGGTCACCATCACCAACAGTCTGTCCTGGTCCACTCACGATGTTGCAACAGTCAAGAAAGCCCAACAACGTCTCTACTTCCTACGGAAGCTAAAGAAATTCGGCATGTCTGCATCGACTCTCACAAACTTCTACAGATGTGCGATAGAGAGCATTCTTTCCGGCTGCATCACAGCCTGGTATGGCAACTGCTCGGTCCAAGATCGCAAGAAACTGCAGAGTGTGGTGAACTCAGACCAATGCATCACACAAGCTTTCCACCCTCAATTTGATTCTGTATACACCTCCCGCTGCCTCAGGAAGGCAGACAGCATTATCAGAGACCCCACCCACCCAGGCATTGCCTTATTCCAGGGCCTACCATCAGGCAGAAGGTACAGAAGTCTGAAGATCCGCACATCCAGACACAGAACAGCTTCTTCCCCACAGCTACTAGACTCCTCAACCACTCCCCCTCGGACTGATCTTCTCCCTTCAAGAACACTATTCACGAAGCCCTATGCTGCTCTTGCTCATGTATTTGCTTTGCTTGGCCCCTTGTTCCGCACTGTAACCAATCACTGTTTGTCAATGTACCATTTGTCAATGTTCTCTGCCGATTATTCTTTTCTCTACTATGTACGTACTGTGTACGTTCCCTCGGCCGCAGAAAAATACTTTTCAGGCATATGTGACAATAAATCAAATCAAATCACCATACATTACTCAGTATTGTAAGGAACGGTGGTCTGATGATGGTCTTGTAGATGGTCTTAAAAGCACGAGCAGCTGTTTCAGCAGGCATAGAATAATAGATTAGATTTCAAAGCCTACTATCTAGTTAAAGATGAAAGATCACCGACCTCCGTTTCTTCCCCACAGATGCTGCGTGACCTGCTGAGCGTTTCCAGCATTTTGTTTGTTTTTAACTCTGACGCAGGCCTTAGAATAAGCCATTCCTGTGCCTGATAAGGTGAAATCTCAGGCTCACCTATCTTTTTAAAAAAATTTTTTTTTATTCTCCTCCATTTTCACATTTTCTCCCACATTTACATCCATCAACAATAAACAATAATCAGCAAGATATGTCAGTCCCCATAATAACAACGATCCCATCTACCCACCAACTCCCAAACCTCAACCCGCATGTTTACATAAACAAATGACAAAAAGGAATCAGGGATTACCCGTAGTCACCCTTAATCTTGCACAGCTCCCCCCCTCCAGCACCCCAGGTCTCCAGCTCCTCCCGTCCACTGCCTCTTGTAAAACTCCTCCTCCCAACCTCGGTTCCTTCCCCCCAACTTTCCACCCCGGCTAGACCACTCGGACCCTGTTCTGCCAGGCTCCGATGGCCGCAGCCCCTCCCCCCACCTCACTCCCATTCACTGGCCGGCTTAAACCGGCCAGCGTGGAGGCCCCCGCCCGGGTCCCTTTCCCACTTGCCCGGCCCTAGGAAAGCCCAAAGATCCCCTTTTAGCACACCAACCCCGCATATCCACCTACACCCCAAAGAGCCCTCATTTCGAGTGAAAGTCCCATCCCTTCCCTTGTTCAAATATATACCACATTGGCTCCTTTAGCCTCTACCCCCGCGCGCAGTGATACAAAAAAGAAGAAAATACAGTCATGAGGTTACATCGGCACATGGCCATTCCTCAATTTGTCAGTTCTGCCACAGTCCTTCTGCTTTCGCAAACTCCTCCGCTGCTTCCGCCGTTCCAAAATAAAAGTCCCTGAGCTTGTAAGTCACCCTCAGCTTCGCTGGATATACAATGCCGCACCGCACCTTGCTAATGTACAGTGCCCTCTTCACCCGGTTGAAGGCAGCCCTCCTCCTTGCCAGCTCCATCGTAAAGTCCTGGTATACACGTATACCAGCTCCAGCCCACTGCACCACCCGCTTCTGCTTGGCCCAGCTCAGGACCTTCTCCTTCACACTGTATCTATGGAAGCACAGAGTCACTGCCCTTGGCGGCTCACTCGCCTTTGGTACAGGCCTCCACGACCGATGAGCCCATAAGATCCAGTTCAGATCGGGAGGGATCCTCCCCCTCCCCCAATAGTTTTACCAACATCGCGGCAAAATACTCAGTCGGCTTCGGTCCTTCAACTCCTTCGGGCAGCGCCACAATCCTCAAATTCTGTCGTCTGGATCTGTTTTCCAGGTCTTCCATTTTTCCTCGCAGATCCTTGTTAGTATCCATCACCTTCCGCATCTCCTTCCCCATCGAGGCAAGTTGATCACCGTGCTGCATTAACGTCTCCTCCACTTCCTTCAGCGCCTCCCCTTGCTCTCGCACCTCCGCCACTGCGCTCGCCGCCTCCGTCCTCACCGGGGAAACCGCCTCCTCCACCAGCACACTCAAAACCTCCCTCACCATCTCCATGCATTTCGCAATCTGCGCCAACTGCTTTTCAAATTCCGCAGCCATCACCTTAGTTATTTCTTCAGCTGTAAGCAGTGCGGCCTTCCCTGGTGCTCCAGCCTCCATTTTCCTTGGTGACCCCGCGGTGACCTTTCCACTCCCCGACGGACCTTCAGCTGTTTTTTTTCCGGCCGTTTTCTTGCTCACCCTCGACATTTTTCTTTGTTCTCTTTTTCCTCCTGTGTCTTCACTGTGCCTCCTCTGTGCCTTCTCCCTGCTTCTGCCGCCTCCGTGGACCCTGGGACCGGGCTTAAAGCCCCGAAAATGCCGTTGCCGAACGGGAGCTCTCCATTGTGCGGCCGCCTCCTGCCCGCCGTCACCGGAAGTCCAGGCTCACCTATCTAAGCGATTATCTGGGTGATATGAAAAAGAGGCCCTGACAAGAGATAAAGCAGATGAGTGATCTCATGAGGTGGGTGTTGGAACGAGAGGCGTCCACTTTTGGTGCCTGCTTCCTGCCAGTTGCGACAGTTGAGTGGCAAGATGGGATTGACCTAACTAGCGATTGGCATGAAATATCCACTGGTCCCCAAAGATAACAGGCACAGGGGAAGGGAAATTCACATTGTACAGGAACAAGAGTTGGGAGATCAAACCACCTCACCAGTCTGTGCATTGATGCAGGATCAGTAAACCATTCTCACCAGGCTACTTATTTCGACTATACATTGTATTTGAAATACCATTCTGCCGACTCTCAATAAACCATCCTAATCTACTTCTAACTCATTTTAAATAATCTGTGACCCTTGGATCCTATCTTACTGGACAGCATCCTAAAACCACAGATAGTTGGTAAGACATGGACCGCGCCCCGCGGAGGGGCGTTGCCAGCCCATATGGAAGTTTGGATTACCTTCCCATCATAAATAGCCCACCTGGTTATGAAGGGCCCATACTTGCATCAAGGTACACATGCATTGAATCTTTGCCATTTACACCTTCATTGGATAGCATTTCTGTCCTTGCACTTTACAACAACTTGTATTCACATTGCGACTTTCCATCTTCTATCCCCCTTTTTTTCTTTTTAGTCCTCCTAAAACTTCTCTCTCATTCTAATGCCCCCTTTTAACTCACCTCTCTCGGGGACTCTGATCCTCCTGTATTCTCAATCTTTCGGTCCTCCAAGCCTACTGCCAACTGAGGCGTGACTCGCTCAGCCCTCACTATTCCAGTCCTCTCCCACCCTCCCCCATAACTGTCAGTTGCCCCAACAACAATTTATGCAGCATCGTTACTGTAATAAAACATAGTAAAGCACTTCACAGCAATGTCACGAAGCAAAAGCAGACACAAAACAACCATGGTCTTCTCTGGGGTCTCAACCTTTTACAGTTTATATCAATGGCTGAGAAGAGGGGAGCAAAGGCATTGTGGCTAAACTTGCAGATGACACAAAGAGCAAAGGATGCCACGAAGAGGACTTAAGGAGGTGAAAGACAGATACAGATAGGTTGAGTGAGTGAGTGGGCAAAGATCTGGCAAATGGAGTATAATGTGGGAAAATGTGAAGCTGTTCACTTCGGCAGGAAGAATAAAAAAAGCAGGGTATTATTTACATGGTAAATGACTGCTGAGTTCTGAGGTGCAGAGGGATCTAATTATTATGGTGCGTCGGTCACAACAGGTACATGCGGGGCACGTCCATACAGTCCCTACATTGCAGGAGGCCATTCGACCCATTGAGTCTGCACTGACCCTCTGAAAGAGCAGCCGACCTCGACCCACCCCCCGCACCATCCTCGAAACCCCACCCAAGCTGAGCATCCCTTTGGACACTGAGGGGTAATTGATCACGACCAATCCACCTAACCTGCACATCTTTGGACTGTGGGAGAAAACCCACGCAGACACGGCGAGAAGGTGCAAACACACCGACAGCCATGGCCGGAATTGAACACGAGTCTCTGGCGCTGTGAGGCAGCAGAGCTAACCGCTGTGCCACCCTTTCTTTCTTCTTTTAAAGTTCACAGCCAGTAGTTCAGGGGTGGAGGGTGCTGAACCCAGCCCTCCATCCCACCCATAATTTCATACAAACAATTCCTACGGTGCAGGTCACTTGGTCCATTGTGTCTGCATTGATTGACTGAGTGAACAATTCATCTCATGCCGTTCTCACACCTTCTCCCCGTAACCCTGCAGCTAACAGTCGAATTCTCTTCGGAGAGCCTCAGTTGAACCTGCCTCAGGCAGCAGGTTCCAGACCCTCACCACTCGCTACGTGAAGAAACCATGACTGTTACCAATTACTCTCTCGTTCTTGATCCAGTGGGAACAATCTCCCGACCTACTTTGTCCAGTAAAATGTCAGCAAAACTAAGGAGCTGGTCAGCGACTTCAGGAAGTGAAGGGTGGTACACATCACTGTCCGCATCAATGGTGCCGAGGTGGAGATGGTTGACAGTTTCAAATTCCTAGGTGTGCACATCACCAACAATCTGTCCTGGTCCACCCATGTCGACGTTAGGACCAAGAAAGCACAACAGCGCCTATACTTCCTCAGGAAACTAAGGAAATTCGGCATGTCCACATTGACCGTCACCAATTTTTACAGATGCACCATAGAAAGCATCCTATCAGGCTGCATCACAGCCTGGTATGGCAACTGCTCGGCCCAAAAGAAGAGAGTCGTGAACACCGCCCAGTCCATCACACGAACCTGCCTCCCATCCATTGACTCTGTCTACACCTCCCGCTGCCTGGGGAAAGCGGGCAGCATAATCAAAGATCCCTCCCACCCGGCTTACTCACTCTTCCAACGTCTTCCATTGGGCAGGAGATACAGAAGTCTGAGAACACGCACGAGCTTCTTCCCCGCTGTCACCAGACTCCTAAACGACCCTCTTATGGCCTGAACTGATCTCGCATTATATTCCGTATGCTTCACCCAATGTCTATGCATTTACATTGTGTATTTATGTATGTCCTCTGATTTTCATATATGGAAAATTCTGCCTGGACTTCACACACAATACTTTTCACTGTACCTCGGTACACGTGACAATAAATCTAAATCTAGATTCCAACTTCTCCAATCTATCTTCCTAGCTAAAGTTTCTCATCCTGGGGCCCATTCTTGTGAATCTTTTCTGCACCCTCTAAAACCTTCCTACAATGTAGTGTCTGGAATTGGAAGCAATACCATCGTTGAGGCTGACCTAGTGTCCGATACAAATTCAACAAAACCTGCTTGGACACATTCCTCTCAATACATCTGTGCTATTTACCCTGTTTGCTATCTGGCAGCAGATTTCACAGTTTAACTGCACTCTCTAGGTGAAGAGGTTTCTCCTGAGTCCTGTTTACTTGACTTCTTATATTTTTGACCCTTATTGTTGGATTCATCCCCGAGTTTTATTTATTTGTTTAGGGGATGTGAGCATCATTGGCTGAGCTGGCATTTATTGCCGATCCTTTTTTTCCCCATTAAGGGGCAATTTAGCATGGCCAATCGGGGGGGATACCCTCTTTCTCCAACACAAAACGAGTGTTTGTACCGTTTGGCCTTGTATATATTTTTTATTGTTTGAATAAAAAGATATGGCCAATCCACCTACCCTGCATATTTTTGGGTTGTGGGGGCGAGACCCACGCAGACACAGGGAGAATGTGCAAACTCCACACGGACAGCGACCCAGAGCCAGGATCGAACCTGGGACCTCAGCGCCGTAGGCAGCAGTGCTAACCACTGCGCCACCGTGCCGTCCCTTTGTTGCTCATCTGTAATTGCTCTGCGCTCACGAAATCTTTGGAGGCAGTTTTCTTCGCAGTCAGTGGCAAACAACATCAAATTGCTGCTAACTACAAAACCTCGGCCTCTTATCAAGCACATAATGTTTAGGCCATTCAGCCCATGGAGTCTGCATCGACCCTATGAAAGAGCATTCTACCTCGGTACACTCCCACCCCCCAACTTCACAGTAACCCAGCGCATTGATTATGGCTCATCCACATAACCTGCACATCTTTGGACTGTGGGAGGAAACCGGAGCACCCGGAGGAAACCCACGCAGACACGGGGAGAATGTGCAAACTCCACACAGTCACCCGAGGCCGGAATCAAACCAAGGTGCCTGGCGCCGCGAGGCACCAGTGCTAACCACTGTGCCACCGTGCCGCTCACTGCTGGACCCTGTGCACACTTCACATACGCATTATGGGAAAACCATTCGTTTTTGTAAACATTGTGGGAAAGATTCACCAGAATGATGCCAGCAATGAAAGGTACCAGCTATTTAAATTCTAAACTGGGGTTACAAGGTGTAACGAGCTGAGTTTGTAATCTCTCAGTTACTTTAATGGATAAACGATTTGATTAACGTTGTTTCATTAATGGCGACGCAACTTGTGCATAACGAGGTATTTTGAAGTCCAATTTGCTCCGATCGGTGATTAATTTCTGTGAGCTACAAGCATTACTTTTCATTGCTGCCTGTTTAGGTTATTCACGTATAGAGTAATGGCAGCTGTTTTGCTCTGTAGTTGTTTTATTTTGTCGCCGGAACCACAAAGTAATGTTTAACTGTTGTATGTCGGGGTCTCTCGGTCATCACTGTATTTCTGAATGGGTGACATGAGCTCAGTGTACTTTAGTCCATACATGACTTAGTTTCTGAGGCATTCAAGGGTTATTATTTGAAACAAGAAACAATTTTCAGGATTTTTATTTTAAAATAAATTTAGTGTACCCAATTGATTATTTTTTCCAATTAAGGGGCAATTTAGTGTGGCCAATCCACCTACCCTGCACATCTGTGTGTTGTGGGGGCGAAACCCACGCAGACACGGGGAGAATGTGCAAACTCCGCACGGACAGTGACGCAGAGCCGGGATCGAACCTGGGACCTCGACGCCGTGAGGCAGCAGTGCTAACCCACTGCGCCACCGTAGCAATTTTCAGAACGACAGGAGAATGGCAGTCAGTGAAATGCTCATTCAGAGAGAGCTGGTGCAGACTCGATGGGACTACTTCTGCGCTGTCACAGTTCTGTAGCTTTATGAGCAAAGAACCTTTTTATTCGGGACATTTTTGCAGGGTGATCTGGTAAAGATTTCTAACATACATAAAAAGATTTTGAGAGCACAAGTGGATTGTTTCCATGGTTTCGGTCATTAACAAGGTGGAATAAAGAATTTCCACCAGAAGGTTTCAATTAGAAGAAAGTGATTCAACACAGATGCATATTAGAACAAGGGCTGCTTACGACAAGCACACCTGAGAGCGAGATTATAACATCATTCAAAACAGAATTGAATAAGTTGACGAACAGGAAATGAGGATGTGGGTTGACGACCAAGCGCTGGTCACAGACAAGAATAGATTCAATGATAGTGGATCGAACCCAGCTCCTCGGCGGCGTGAGGCAGCAGTGTTACCTCGGTACCGCACAAACCAAATAAGCAATCACGGCGTAGTGCCGTTCCCTGCTTTTTCCACCATACCCCTGCACATTATCTCTATTCAAATAATCATCTAATGCCCCCTTGAATTCCTCAAGTCCAGCAGTACATCCTTTCTTGTTGGGACTGGACACATGCAGCTGTCGAAAATTTAACTGAACACAGTGCGACACTGGAAGATTTTAGGAATATTGGATTCTAGCCTGGGGTTTGAGTGTGTTTGACTGAAGAGGTCATATTTTTTGTTTGAAGAATTCGGTTTGGCAGGGCCTGGGTACTTTTAGCAGCCAGAAGGTGAAACTGTCAAATGAACGTATTTTTCAGTCGAGGCTAATGGATGGTGGTTTGACTGGGAACGTCCGTGGAGAGTTAATGTGCTTTGCAGCCTGCAGAGATCATTTGCTTTTCAGCTTGGGCCGATTTGATCATTGCTGGGTGGAGCCAAGGAATGCAGAGAGACATTTTGAAAAGCTTTAGAGAGAGGCAGTTTTTTGCGGAAACTTTGGAGAGGAGTTGAAATCTGATCTGCCTGACACTGAGCCCACAATTCTCCCATAGGAAGCTAGTTAGAAAAGGGTAATATGTAAAAGCAGAGCAGTCTTGTCTGGGGACAAAGAAGAACATGAACACACACCAGGTGAACACGTTTTAAGAAGATAGTCTGAAGGGGTTCTAACCTAATCGGAGTCCAAATCTATTCAGTGATGCAAGTGTTACTCTATGACATGCTAATTTTTAAAATAGAGTGCTGCATGTTTCTTTTCGTGTCGTTTCATGGGGAATTGAGTCATATGTTTAAGGGGTATTGTGAGCTGTTGTTTTTGGGCATGAAGTTAAAAAAGTTAATTTCCCTAATGAGATTTTGGTTTAAAAATACAAAAGTCCTATTTCTTCAAGCAATCATTCCTGGAGCGAATCATTCTTTCCGCACAGTCTTTCAAATCACTCTCCCACTCACTCCCCATCCCTCCACACGGCCTCCACACCTCCCCATTCCTCCCACCCGCTCCCCCATTCCTCCCTCCCGCTCCCCCATTCCTCCCTCCCTCCCGCTCCCCCATTCCTCCCTCCCTCCCGCTCCCCCATTCCTCCCTCCCTCCCGCTCCCCCACTCCTCCCTCCTGCTCCCCCATTCCTTCCTCCCTCCCGCTCCCCCATTCCTTCCTCCCTCCCGCTCCCCCATTCCTTCCTCCCTCCCGCTCCCCCATTCCTCCCTCCCGCTCCCCCATTCCTCCACACCTCCCCATTCCTCCCACCCACTCCCCCATTCCTCCACACCTCCCCCATTCCTCCACACCTCCCCCATTCCTCCACACCCACTCCCCCATTCCTCCCTCCACACCTCCCCATTCCTCCCACCCAGTCCCCATTCCTCCCGCCCGCTCCCCCATTCCTTCCTCCACACCTCCCCCATTCCTTCCTCCACACCTCCCCCATTCCTTCCTCCACACCTCCCCCATTCCTTCCTCCACACCTCCCCCATTCCTTCCTCCACACCTCCCCCATTCCTTCCTCCACACCTCCCCCATTCCTTCCTCCACACCTCCCCCATTCCTTCCTCCACACCTCCCCCATTCCTTCCTCCACACCTCCCCCATTCCTTCCTCCACACCTCCCCCATTCCTTCCTCCACACCTCCCCCATTCCTTCCTCCACACCTCCCCCATTCCTTCCTCCACACCTCCCCCATTCCTTCCTCCACACCTCCCCCATTCCTTCCTCCACACCTCCCCCATTCCTTCCTCCACACCTCCCCCATTCCTTCCTCCACACCTCCCCCATTCCTTCCTCCACACCTCCCCCATTCCTTCCTCCACACCTCCCCCATTCCTTCCTCCACACCTCCCCATTCCTTCCTCCACACCTCCCCCATTCCTTCCTCCACACCTCCCCCATTCCTTCCTCCACACCTCCCCCATTCCTTCCTCCACACCTCCCCCATTCCTTCCTCCACACCTCCCCCATTCCTTCCTCCACACCTCCCCCATTCCTTCCTCCACACCTCCCCCATTCCTTCCTCCACACCTCCCCCATTCCTTCCTCCACACCTCCCCCATTCCTTCCTCCACACCTCCCCCATTCCTTCCTCCACACCTCCCCCATTCCTTCCTCCACACCTCCCCCATTCCTTCCTCCACACCTCCCCCATTCCTTCCTCCACACCTCCCCCATTCCTTCCTCCACACCTCCCCCATTCCTTCCTCCACACCTCCCCCATTCCTTCCTCCACACCTCCCCCATTCCTTCCTCCACACCTCCCCCATTCCTTCCTCCACACCTCCCCCATTCCTTCCTCCACACCTCCCCCATTCCTTCCTCCACACCTCCCCATTCCTTCCTCCACACCTCCCCCATTCCTTCCTCCACACCTCCCCATTCCTTCCTCCACACCTCCCCCATTCCTTCCTCCACACCTCCCCCATTCCTTCCTCCACACCTCCCCCATTCCTTCCTCCACACCTCCCCATTCCTTCCTCCACACCTCCCCCATTCCTTCCTCCACACCTCCCCCATTCCTTCCTCCACACCTCCCCCATTCCTTCCTCCACACCTCCCCCATTCCTTCCTCCACACCTCCCCCATTCCTTCCTCCACACCTCCCCCATTCCTTCCTCCACACCTCCCCATTCCTTCCTCCACACCTCCCCCATTCCTTCCTCCACACCTCCCCCATTCCTTCCTCCACACCTCCCCCATTCCTTCCTCCACACCTCCCCCATTCCTTCCTCCACACCTCCCCCATTCCTTCCTCCACACCTCCCCCATTCCTTCCTCCACACCTCCCCCATTCCTTCCTCCACACCTCCCCCATTCCTTCCTCCACACCTCCCCATTCCTTCCTCCACACCTCCCCCATTCCTTCCTCCACACCTCCCCCATTCCTTCCTCCACACCTCCCCCATTCCTTCCTCCACACCTCCCCCATTCCTTCCTCCACACCTCCCCCATTCCTTCCTCCACACCTCCCCCATTCCTTCCTCCACACCTCCCCCATTCCTTCCTCCACACCTCCCCCATTCCTTCCTCCACACCTCCCCCATTCCTTCCTCCACACCTCCCCCATTCCTTCCTCCACACCTCCCCCATTCCTTCCTCCACACCTCCCCCATTCCTTCCTCCACACCTCCCCATTCCTTCCTCCACACCTCCCCCATTCCTTCCTCCACACCTCCCCCATTCCTTCCTCCACACCTCCCCCATTCCTTCCTCCACACCTCCCCCATTCCTTCCTCCACACCTCCCCCATTCCTTCCTCCACACCTCCCCCATTCCTTCCTCCACACCTCCCCCATTCCTTCCTCCACACCTCCCCCATTCCTTCCTCCACACCTCCCCCATTCCTTCCTCCACACCTCCCCCATTCCTTCCTCCACACCTCCCCCATTCCTTCCTCCACACCTCCCCCATTCCTTCCTCCACACCTCCCCCATTCCTTCCTCCACACCTCCCCCATTCCTTCCTCCACACCTCCCCCATTCCTTCCTCCACACCTCCCCCATTCCTTCCTCCACACCTCCCCCATTCCTTCCTCCACACCTCCCCCATTCCTTCCTCCACACCTCCCCCATTCCTTCCTCCACACCTCCCCCATTCCTTCCTCCACACCTCCCCCATTCCTTCCTCCACACCTCCCCCATTCCTTCCTCCACACCTCCCCCATTCCTTCCTCCACACCTCCCCCATTCCTTCCTCCACACCTCCCCCATTCCTTCCTCCACACCTCCCCCATTCCTTCCTCCACACCTCCCCCATTCCTTCCTCCACACCTCCCCCATTCCTCCCTCCACACCTCCCCCATTCCTCCCTCCCACTCCCCCATTCCTCCCTCCCACTCCCCCATTCCTCCCTCCCACTCCCCCATTCCTCCCTCCCACTCCCCCATTCCTCCCTCCCACTCCCCCATTCCTCCCTCCCACTCCCCCATTCCTCCCTCCCACTCCCCCATTCCTCCCTCCCACTCCCCCATTCCTCCCTCCCACTCCCCCATTCCTCCCTCCCACTCCCCCATTCCTCCCTCCCACTCCCCCATTCCTCCCTCCCACTCCCCCATTCCTCCCTCCCACTCCCCCATTCCTCCCTCCCACTCCCCCATTCCTCCCTCCCACTCCCCCATTCCTCCCACCCCTTCCCATTCCTCCCCCAATCCCCATTACAATCCCTCAGTCAGATTCCCCCTCCCCTAAACACCATTACATTCCCTCAGTCTGACTCCCCCTCCCCCAAACCCCATTACAATCTCTCAGTCGGACTCCCCCTCCCCCGGTCCCCATTACCATCCCTCAGTCAGACTCCCTCTCCCCAGTCCCCATTACAATCCCTCAGTCAGACTCCCCCTCCCCCAGTCTCCATTACAAACCTTCAGTCAGACTCCCCCAGTCCCCTTTACAGTCCACGTTACAATGCCTCAGTCAGACTCCCACTCCCCCAGTCCCCATTACAATCCCTCAGTCAGACTCTCCCTCCCCCAGTCCCCATTACAATCCCTCAGTCAGACCCCCCCAGTCCCCATTACAATCCCTCAGTCAGACTCTCCCTCCCCCAGTCCCCATTACAATCCCTCAGTCAGACTCTCCCTCCCCCAGTCCCCATTACAATCCCTCAGTCAGACTCTCCCTCCCCCAGTCCCCATTACAATCCCTCAGTCAGACCCCCCCAGTCCCCATTACAATCCCTCAGTCAGACTCTCCCTCCCCCAGTCCCCATTACAATCCCTCAGTCAGACTCTCCCTCCCCCAGTCCCCATTACAATCCCTCAGTCACTCTCCCTCCCCCAGTCCCCATTACAATCCCTCAGTCAGACTCTCCCTCCCCCAGTCCCCATTACAATCCCTCAGTCAGACTCCCCCAGTCCCCATTACAATCCCTCAGTCAGACTCTCCCCTCCCCAGTCCCCATTACAATCCCTCAGTCAGACTCTCCCTCCCCCAGTCCCCATTACAATCCCTCAGTCAGACTCCCCCAGTCCCCATTACAATCCCTCAGTCGGACTCCCCCAGTCCCCATTACAATCCCTCAGTCAGACTCCCCCAGTCCCCATTACAATCCCTCAGTCAGACTACCCCAGTCCCCATTACAATCCCTGTCTCCCTCCCCCAGTCCCCATTACAATCCCTCAGTCAGACTCTCCCCTCCCCCAGTCCCCATTACAATCCCTCAGTCAGACTCCCCCAGTCCCCATTACAATCCCTCAGTCAGACTCCCCCAGTCCCCATCACAATCCCTCAGTCAGACTCCCCCAGTCCCCATTACAATCCCTGTCTCCCTCACCCAGTCCCCATTACAATCCCTCAGTCAGACTCTCCCCTCCCCCAGTCCCCATTACAATCACTCAGTCAGACTCTCCCTCCCCCAGTCCCCATTACAATCCCTCAGTCGGACTCCCCCTCCCCAGTCCCCATTACAATCCCTCAGTCAGACTGTCCCTCCCCAGTCCCCATTACAATCCCTCAGTCTCCCTCCCCCAGTCCCCATTACAATCCCTGTCTCCCTCCCCCAGTCCCCATTACAATCCCTCAGTCAGACTCCCCCAGTCCCCACTACAATCCCTCAGTCAGACTCTCCCCTCCCCCAGTCCCCATTACAACCCGTCTCCCTCCCCCAGTCCCCATTACAATCCCTCAGTCAGACCCCCCCCAGTCCCCATTACAATCCCTCAGTCAGAACCCCCAGTCCCCATTACACTCCCTCAGTCAGACTCTCCCTCCCCCAGTCCCCATTACAATCCCTCAGTCAGACTCTCCCTCCCCCAGTCCCCATTACAATCCCTCAGTCAGACTCTCCCTCCCTCAGTCCCCATTACAATCCCTCAGTCAGACCCCCCCAGTCCCCATTACAATCCCTCAGTCAGACTCTCCCTCCCCAGTCCCCATTACAATCCCTCAGTCAGACTCTCCCTCCCCCAGTCCCCATTACAATCCCTCAGTCAGACTCCCCCAGTCCCCATTACAATCCCTCAGTCAGACTCCCCCAGTCCCCATTACAATCCCTCAGTCAGACTCCCCCAGTCCCCATTACAATCTCTCAGTCAGACTCCCCCAGTCCCCATTACAATCCCTCAGTCAGACTCCCCCAGTCCCCATTACAATCCCTGTCTCCCTCCCCCAGTCCCCATTACAATCCCTCAGTCAGACTCTCCCCTCCCCCAGTCCCCATCACAATCCCTCAGTCAGACTCCCCCAGTCCCCATTACAATCCCTGTCTCCCTCCCCCAGTCCCCATTACAATCCCTCAGTCAGACTCTCCCTCCCCAGTCCCCATTACAATCCCTCAGTTAGACTCTCCCTCCCCCAGTCCCCATTACAATCCCTCAGTCAGACTCTCCCTCCCCCAGTCCCCATTACAATCCCTCAATCTCCCTCCCCCAGTCCCCATTACAATCCCTCAGTCAGACTCCCCCAGTCCCCATTACAATCCCTCAGTCAGACTCTCCCTCCCCCAGTCCCCATTACAATCCCTCAGTCAGACTCCCCCAGTCCCCATTACAATCCCTCAGCCAGACTCTCCCTCCCCCAGTCCCCATTACAATCCCTCAGTCTCCCTCCCCCAGTCCCCATTACAATCCCTCAGTCTGACTCCCCCAGTCCCCATTACAATCCCTCAGTCTTACTCCCCCAGTCCCCATTACAATCCCTCAGTCTCCCTCCCCCAGTCCCCATTACAATCCCTCAGTCTCCCTCCCCAGTCCCCATTACAATCCCTCAGTCTCCCTCCCCCAGTCCCCATTACAATCCCTCAGTTAGACTCTCCCTCCCCCAGTCCCCATTACAATCCCTCAGTCAGACTCTCCCCTCCCCCAGTCTCCATTACAATCCCTCAGTCTCCCTCCCCCAGTCCCCATTACAATCCCTCAGTCAGACTCTCCCCTCCCCCAGTCCCCATTACAATCCCTCAGTCTCCCTCCTCCCCATTACAATCCCTCAGTCAGACTCTCCCTCCCCCAGTCCCCATTACAATCCCTCAGTCAGACTCTCCCTCCCCCAGTCCCCATTACAATCCCTCAGTCAGACTCTCCCTCCCCCAGTCCCCATTACAATCCCTCAGTCAGACTCTCCCTCCCCCAGTCCCCATTACAATCCCTCAGTCAGACCCCCCCAGTCCCCATTACAATCCCTCAGTCAGACTCTCCCTCCCCCAGTCCCCATTACAATCCCTCAGTCAGACTCTCCCTCCTCAGTCCCCATTACAATCCCTCAGTCGGACACTCCCTCCCCCAGTCGCCATTACAATCCCTCAGTCAGACTCCCCCAGTCCCCATTACAATCCCTCAGTCAGACTCTCCCTCCCCCAGTCCCCATTACAATCCCTCAGTCAGACTCCCCCAGTCCCCATTACAATCCCTCAGTCAGACTCTCCCCCCCAGTCCCCATTACAATCCCTCAGTCAGACTCTCCCCCCCCCCAGTCCCCATTACAATCCCTCAGTCAGACTCTCCCTCCCCCAGTCCCCATTACAATCCCTCAGTCAGACTCCCCCAGTCCCCATTACAATCCCTCAGTCAGACCCCCCCAGTCCCCATTACAATCCCTCAGTCAGACCCCCCCAGTCCCCATTACAATCCCTCAGTCTCCCTCCCCAGTCCCCATTACAATCCCTGTCTCCCTCCCCCAGTCTCCATTACAATCCCTCAGTCAGACTCCCCCAGTCCCCATTACAATCCCAGTCTGACTCCCCCAGTCCCCATTACAATCCCTCAGTCAGACTCCCCCAGTCCCCATTACAATCCCTCAGACAGACTCTCCCTCCCCCAGTCCCCATTACAATCCCTCAGTCGGACTCCCCCTCCCCAGTCCCCATTACAACCCCTCAGTCAGACTCTCCCTCCCCCAGTCCCCATTACAATCCCTGTCTCCCTCCCCCAGTCCCCATTACAATCCCTCAGTCAGACTCTCCCTCCCCAGTCCCCATTACAATCCCTCAGTCAGACTCTCCCCTCCCCCAGTCCCCATTACAATCCCTCAGTCGGACTCCCCCAGTCCCCATTACAATCCCTCAGTCGGACTCCCCAGTCCCCATTACAATCCCTCAGTCAGACTCCCCAGTCCCCATTACAATCCCTCAGTCAGACTCTCCCTCCCCAGTCCCCATTACAATCCCTCAGTCAGACTCTCCCTCCCCCAGTCCCCATTACAATCCCTCAGTCGGACTCCCCCAGTCCCCATTACAATCCCTCAGTCGGACTCCCCAGTCCCCATTACAATCCCTCAGTCAGACTCTCCCTCCCCCAGTCCCCATTACAATCCCTCAGTCTGACTCCCCCAGTCCCCATTACAATCCCTCAGTCTGACTCCCCCAGTCCCCATTACAATCCCTCAGTCAGACTCCCTCCCCAGTCCCCATTACAATCCCTCAGTCAGACTCTCCCTCCCCCAGTCCCCATTACAATCCCTCAGTCGGACTCCCCATCCCCAGTCCCCATTACAATCCCTCAGTCAGACTCTCCCTCCCCCAGTCCCCATTACAATCCCTCAGTCGGACTCCCCCAGTCCCCATTACAATCCCTGTCTCCCTCCCCCAGTCCCCATTACAATCGCTCAGTCAGACTCCCCCAGTCCCCATTACAATCCCTCAGTCTGACTCCCCCAGTCCCCATTACAATCCCTCAGTCAGACTCTCCCCTCCCCCAGTCCCCATTACAATCCCTCAGTGAGACTCTCCCTCCCCCAGTCCCCATTACAATCCCTCAGTCGAACTCCCCCTCCCCAGTCCCCATTACAATCCCTCAGTCTCCCTCCCCCAGTCCCCATTACAATCCCTCAGTCAGCCTCCCCCAGTCCCCACTACAATCCCTCAGTCAGACTCTCCCCTCCCCCAGTCCCCATTACAATCCCTGTTTCCCTCCCCAGTCCCCATTACAATCCCTCAGTCAGACTCTCCCTCCCCCAGTCCCCATTACAATCCCTCAGTCAGACTCTCCCTCCCCCAGTCCCCATTACAATCCCTCAGTCAGACTCTCCCTCCCCCAGTCCCCATTACAATCCCTCAGTCAGACTCTCCCTCCCCCAGTCCCCATTACAATCCCTCAGTCAGACTCTCCCTCCCCAGTCCCCATTACAATCCCTCAGTCAGACCCCCCAGTCCCCATTACAATCCCTCAGTCAGACTCTCCCTCCCCCAGTCCCCATTACAATCCCTCAGTCAGACTCTCCCTCCCCCAGTCCCCATTACAATCCCTCAGTCAGACTCTCCCTCCCCCAGTCCCCATTACAATCCCTCAGTCAGACTCCTCCAGTCCCCATTACAATCCCTCAGTCAGACTCTCCCCTCCCCCAGTCCCCATTACAATCCCTCAGTCAGACTCTCCCTCCCCCAGTCCCCATTACAATCCCTCAGTCAGACTCCCCCAGTCCCCATTACAATCCCTCAGTCAGACTCCCCCAGTCCCCATTACAATCCCTCAGTCAGACTCCCCCAGTCCCCATTACAATCCCTCAGTCAGACTCCCCCAGTCCCCATTACAATCCCTCAGTCAGACTCCCCCAGTCCCCATTACAATCCCTCAGTCAGACTCCCCCAGTCCCCATTACAATCCCTGTCTCCCTCCCCCAGTCCCCATTACAATCCCTCAGTCAGACTCTCCCCTCCCCCAGTCCCCATTACAATCCCTCAGTCAGACTCCCCCAGTCCCCATCACAATCCCTCAGTCAGACTCCCCCAGTCCCCATTACAATCCCTGTCTCCCTCCCCCAGTCCCCATTACAATCCCTCAGTCAGACTCTCCCTCCCCAGTCCCCATTACAATCCCTCAGTTAGACTCTCCCTCCCCCAGTCCCCATTACAATCCCTCAGTCAGACTCTCCCCTCCCCCAGTCCCCATTACAATCCCTCAGTCAGACTCCCCCAGTCCCCATTACAATCACGCAGTCAGACTCTCCCTCCCCCAGTCCCCATTACAATCCCTCAGTCGGACTCCCCCTCCCCAGTCCCCATTACAATCCCTCAGTCAGACTGTCCCTCCCCAGTCCCCATTACAATCCCTCAGTCTCCCTCCCCCAGTCCCCATTACAATCCCTGTCTCCCTCCCCCAGTCCCCATTACAATCCCTCAGTCAGACTCCCCCAGTCCCCACTACAATCCCTGTCAGACTCTCCCCTCCCCCAGTCCCCATTACAACCCCTGTCTCCCTCCCCCAGTCCCCATTACAATCCCTCAGTCAGACTCTCCCTCCCCCAGTCCCCATTACAATCCCTCAGTCAGACTCTCCCTCCCCAAGTCCCCATTACAATCCCTCAGTCAGACTCTCCCTCCCCCAGTCCCCATTACAATCCCTCAGTCAGACTCCCCCTCCCCAGTCCCCATTACAATCCCTCAGTCAGACCCCCCCAGTCCCCATTACAATCCCTCAGTCAGACCCCCCCAGTCCCCATTACACTCCCTCAGTCAGACTCTCCCTCCCCCAGTCCCCATTACAATCCCTCAGTCAGACTCTCCCTCCCCCAGTCCCCATTACAATCCCTCAGTCAGACTCTCCCTCCCCCAGTCCCCATTACAATCCCTCAGTCAGACTCCCCCAGTCCCCATTACAATCCCTCAGTCAGACTCTCCCTCCCCCAGTCCCCATTACAATCCCTCAGTCAGACTCTCCCTCCCCCAGTCCCCATTACAATCCCTCAGTCAGACTCCCCCAGTCCCCATTACAATCCCTCAGTCAGACTCCCCCAGTCCCCATTACAATCTCTCAGTCAGACTCCCCCAGTCCCCATTACAATCCCTCAGTCAGACTCCCCCAGTCCCCATTACAATCCCTGTCTCCCTCCCCCAGTCCCCATTACAATCCCTCAGTCAGACTCTCCCCTCCCCCAGTCCCCATCACAATCCCTCAGTCAGACTCCCCCAGTCCCCATTACAATCCCTGTCTCCCTCCCCCAGTCCCCATTACAATCCCTCAGTCAGACTCTCCCTCCCCAGTCCCCATTACAATCCCTCAGTTAGACTCTCCCTCCCCCAGTCCCCATTACAATCCCTCAGTCAGACTCTCCCTCCCCCAGTCCCCATTACAATCCCTCAATCTCCCTCCCCCAGTCCCCATTACAATCCCTCAGTCAGACTCTCCCTCACCCAGTCCCCATTACAATCCCTCAGTCAGACTCTCCCTCCCCAGTCCCCATTACAATCCCTCAGTCAGACTCTCCCCTCCCCCAGTCCCCATTACAATCCCTCAGTCAGACTCCCCCAGTCCCCATTACAATCCCTCAGTCAGACTCTCCCTCCCCAGTCCCCATTACAATCCCTCAGTCAGACTCCCCCAGTCCCCATTACAATCCCTCAGCCAGACTCTCCCTCCCCCAGTCCCCATTACAATCCCTCAGTCTCCCTCCCCCAGTCCCCATTACAATCCCTCAGTCTGATTCCCCCAGTCCCCATTACAATCCCTCAGTCTCCCTCCCCCAGTACCCATTACAATCCCTCAGTTAGACTCTCCCTCCCCCAGTCCCCATTACAATCCCTCAGTCTCCCTCCCCCAGTCCCCATTACAATCCCTCAGTCAGACTCTCCCCTCCCCCAGTCCCCATTACAATCCCTCAGTCTCCCTCCTCCCCCATTACAATCCCTCAGTCAGACTCTCCCTCCCCCAGTCCCCATTACAATCCCTCAGTCAGACTCTCCCTCCCCCAGTCCCCATTACAATCCCTCAGTCAGACTCTCCCTCCCCCAGTCCCCATTACAATCCCTCAGTCAGACTCTCCCTCCCCCAGTCCCCATTACAATCCCTCAGTCAGACTCTCCCTCCCCAGTCCCCATTACAATCCCTCAGTCGGACTCTCCCTCCCCCAGTCCCCATTACAATCCCTCAGTCAGACTCCCCCAGTCCCCATTACAATCCCTCAGTCAGACTCTCCCTCCCCCAGTCCCCATTACAATCCCTCAGTCAGACTCCCCCAGTCCCCATTACAATCCCTCAGTCAGACTCTCCCCCCCCCAGTCCCCATTACAATCCCTCAGTCAGACTCTTCCCCCCCCAGTCCCCATTACAATCCCTCAGTCAGACTCTCCCTCCCCCAGTCCCCATTACAATCCCTCAGTCAGACTCCCCCAGTCCCCATTACAATCCCTCAGTCAGACCCCCCCAGTCCCCATTATAATCCCTCAGTCAGACCCCCCCAGTCCCCATTACAATCCCTCAGTCAGACCCCCCCAGTCCCCATTACAATCCCTCAGTCAGACTCCCCCAGTCCCCATTACAATCCCTCAGTCAGACTCCCCCAGTCCCCATTACAATCCCTCAGTCAGACTCTCCCCTCCCCCAGTCCCCATTACAATCCCCCAGTCAGACCCCCCCAGTCCCCATTACAATCCCTCAGTCAGACTCCCTCAGTCCCCATTACAATCCCTCAGTCAGACTCCCCCAGTCCCCATTACAATCCCTCAGTCAGACCCCCCAGTCCCCATTACAATCCCTCAGTCAGACTCCCCCAGTCCCCATTACAATCCCTCAGTCAGACCCCCCCAGTCCCCATTACAATCCCTCAGTCAGACCCCCCCAGTCCCCATTACAATCCCTCAGTCAGACCCCCCAGTCCCCATTACAATCCCTCAGTCGGACTCTCCCCTCCCCCAGTCCCCATTACAATCCCTCAGTCAGACTCCCCCAGTCCCCATTACAATCCCTCAGTCAGACCCCCCAGTCCCCATTACAATCCCTCAGTCAGACTCCCCCAGTCCCCATTACAATCCCTCAGTCAGACTATCCCTCCCCAGTCCCCATTACAATCCCTCAGTCGGACTCTCCCCTCCCCCAGTCCCCATTACAATCCCTCAGTCAGACTCCCCCAGTCCCCATTACAATCCCTCAGTCAGACTCTCCCCCCCAGTCCCCATTACAATCCCTCAGTCAGACTCTCCCCCCCCCCCAGTCCCCATTACAATCCCTCAGTCAGACTCTCCCTCCCCCAGTCCCCATTACAATCCCTCAGTCAGACTCCCCCAGTCCCCATTACAATCCCTCAGTCAGACCCCCCCAGTCCCCATTACAATCCCTCAGTCAGACCCCCCCAGTCCCCATTACAATCCCTCAGTCTCCCTCCCCAGTCCCCATTACAATCCCTGTCTCCCTCCCCCAGTCTCCATTACAATCCCTCAGTCAGACTCCCCCAGTCCCCATTACAATCCCAGTCTGACTCCCCCAGTCCCCATTACAATCCCTCAGTCAGACTCCCCCAGTCCCCATTACAATCCCTCAGACAGACTCTCCCTCCCCCAGTCCCCATTACAATCCCTCAGTCGGACTCCCCCTCCCCAGTCCCCATTACAACCCCTCAGTCAGACTCTCCCTCCCCCAGTCCCCATTACAATCCCTGTCTCCCTCCCCCAGTCCCCATTACAATCCCTCAGTCAGACTCTCCCTCCCCAGTCCCCATTACAATCCCTCAGTCAGACTCTCCCCTCCCCCAGTCCCCATTACAATCCCTCAGTCGGACTCCCCCAGTCCCCATTACAATCCCTCAGTCGGACTCCCCAGTCCCCATTACAATCCCTCAGTCAGACTCCCCAGTCCCCATTACAATCCCTCAGTCAGACTCTCCCTCCCCAGTCCCCATTACAATCCCTCAGTCAGACTCTCCCTCCCCCAGTCCCCATTACAATCCCTCAGTCGGACTCCCCCAGTCCCCATTACAATCCCTCAGTCGGACTCCCCAGTCCCCATTACAATCCCTCAGTCAGACTCTCCCTCCCCCAGTCCCCATTACAATCCCTCAGTCTGACTCCCCCAGTCCCCATTACAATCCCTCAGTCTGACTCCCCCAGTCCCCATTACAATCCCTCAGTCAGACTCCCTCCCCAGTCCCCATTACAATCCCTCAGTCAGACTCTCCCTCCCCCAGTCCCCATTACAATCCCTCAGTCGGACTCCCCATCCCCAGTCCCCATTACAATCCCTCAGTCAGACTCTCCCTCCCCCAGTCCCCATTACAATCCCTCAGTCGGACTCCCCCAGTCCCCATTACAATCCCTGTCTCCCTCCCCCAGTCCCCATTACAATCGCTCAGTCAGACTCCCCCAGTCCCCATTACAATCCCTCAGTCTGACTCCCCCAGTCCCCATTACAATCCCTCAGTCAGACTCTCCCCTCCCCCAGTCCCCATTACAATCCCTCAGTGAGACTCTCCCTCCCCCAGTCCCCATTACAATCCCTCAGTCGAACTCCCCCTCCCCAGTCCCCATTACAATCCCTCAGTCTCCCTCCCCCAGTCCCCATTACAATCCCTCAGTCAGCCTCCCCCAGTCCCCACTACAATCCCTCAGTCAGACTCTCCCCTCCCCCAGTCCCCATTACAATCCCTGTTTCCCTCCCCAGTCCCCATTACAATCCCTCAGTCAGACTCTCCCTCCCCCAGTCCCCATTACAATCCCTCAGTCAGACTCTCCCTCCCCCAGTCCCCATTACAATCCCTCAGTCAGACTCTCCCTCCCCCAGTCCCCATTACAATCCCTCAGTCAGACTCTCCCTCCCCCAGTCCCCATTACAATCCCTCAGTCAGACTCTCCCTCCCCAGTCCCCATTACAATCCCTCAGTCAGACCCCCCAGTCCCCATTACAATCCCTCAGTCAGACTCTCCCTCCCCCAGTCCCCATTACAATCCCTCAGTCAGACTCTCCCTCCCCCAGTCCCCATTACAATCCCTCAGTCAGACTCTCCCTCCCCCAGTCCCCATTACAATCCCTCAGTCAGACTCCTCCAGTCCCCATTACAATCCCTCAGTCAGACTCTCCCCTCCCCCAGTCCCCATTACAATCCCTCAGTCAGACTCTCCCTCCCCCAGTCCCCATTACAATCCCTCAGTCAGACTCCCCCAGTCCCCATTACAATCCCTCAGTCAGACTCCCCCAGTCCCCATTACAATCCCTCAGTCAGACTCCCCCAGTCCCCATTACAATCCCTCAGTCAGACTCCCCCAGTCCCCATTACAATCCCTCAGTCAGACTCCCCCAGTCCCCATTACAATCCCTCAGTCAGACTCCCCCAGTCCCCATTACAATCCCTGTCTCCCTCCCCCAGTCCCCATTACAATCCCTCAGTCAGACTCTCCCCTCCCCCAGTCCCCATTACAATCCCTCAGTCAGACTCCCCCAGTCCCCATCACAATCCCTCAGTCAGACTCCCCCAGTCCCCATTACAATCCCTGTCTCCCTCCCCCAGTCCCCATTACAATCCCTCAGTCAGACTCTCCCTCCCCAGTCCCCATTACAATCCCTCAGTTAGACTCTCCCTCCCCCAGTCCCCATTACAATCCCTCAGTCAGACTCTCCCCTCCCCCAGTCCCCATTACAATCCCTCAGTCAGACTCCCCCAGTCCCCATTACAATCACGCAGTCAGACTCTCCCTCCCCCAGTCCCCATTACAATCCCTCAGTCGGACTCCCCCTCCCCAGTCCCCATTACAATCCCTCAGTCAGACTGTCCCTCCCCAGTCCCCATTACAATCCCTCAGTCTCCCTCCCCCAGTCCCCATTACAATCCCTGTCTCCCTCCCCCAGTCCCCATTACAATCCCTCAGTCAGACTCCCCCAGTCCCCACTACAATCCCTGTCAGACTCTCCCCTCCCCCAGTCCCCATTACAACCCCTGTCTCCCTCCCCCAGTCCCCATTACAATCCCTCAGTCAGACTCTCCCTCCCCCAGTCCCCATTACAATCCCTCAGTCAGACTCTCCCTCCCCAAGTCCCCATTACAATCCCTCAGTCAGACTCTCCCTCCCCCAGTCCCCATTACAATCCCTCAGTCAGACTCCCCCTCCCCAGTCCCCATTACAATCCCTCAGTCAGACCCCCCCAGTCCCCATTACAATCCCTCAGTCAGACCCCCCCAGTCCCCATTACACTCCCTCAGTCAGACTCTCCCTCCCCCAGTCCCCATTACAATCCCTCAGTCAGACTCTCCCTCCCCCAGTCCCCATTACAATCCCTCAGTCAGACTCTCCCTCCCCCAGTCCCCATTACAATCCCTCAGTCAGACTCCCCCAGTCCCCATTACAATCCCTCAGTCAGACTCTCCCTCCCCCAGTCCCCATTACAATCCCTCAGTCAGACTCTCCCTCCCCCAGTCCCCATTACAATCCCTCAGTCAGACTCCCCCAGTCCCCATTACAATCCCTCAGTCAGACTCCCCCAGTCCCCATTACAATCTCTCAGTCAGACTCCCCCAGTCCCCATTACAATCCCTCAGTCAGACTCCCCCAGTCCCCATTACAATCCCTGTCTCCCTCCCCCAGTCCCCATTACAATCCCTCAGTCAGACTCTCCCCTCCCCCAGTCCCCATCACAATCCCTCAGTCAGACTCCCCCAGTCCCCATTACAATCCCTGTCTCCCTCCCCCAGTCCCCATTACAATCCCTCAGTCAGACTCTCCCTCCCCAGTCCCCATTACAATCCCTCAGTTAGACTCTCCCTCCCCCAGTCCCCATTACAATCCCTCAGTCAGACTCTCCCTCCCCCAGTCCCCATTACAATCCCTCAATCTCCCTCCCCCAGTCCCCATTACAATCCCTCAGTCAGACTCTCCCTCACCCAGTCCCCATTACAATCCCTCAGTCAGACTCTCCCTCCCCAGTCCCCATTACAATCCCTCAGTCAGACTCTCCCCTCCCCCAGTCCCCATTACAATCCCTCAGTCAGACTCCCCCAGTCCCCATTACAATCCCTCAGTCAGACTCTCCCTCCCCAGTCCCCATTACAATCCCTCAGTCAGACTCCCCCAGTCCCCATTACAATCCCTCAGCCAGACTCTCCCTCCCCCAGTCCCCATTACAATCCCTCAGTCTCCCTCCCCCAGTCCCCATTACAATCCCTCAGTCTGATTCCCCCAGTCCCCATTACAATCCCTCAGTCTCCCTCCCCCAGTACCCATTACAATCCCTCAGTTAGACTCTCCCTCCCCCAGTCCCCATTACAATCCCTCAGTCTCCCTCCCCCAGTCCCCATTACAATCCCTCAGTCAGACTCTCCCCTCCCCCAGTCCCCATTACAATCCCTCAGTCTCCCTCCTCCCCCATTACAATCCCTCAGTCAGACTCTCCCTCCCCCAGTCCCCATTACAATCCCTCAGTCAGACTCTCCCTCCCCCAGTCCCCATTACAATCCCTCAGTCAGACTCTCCCTCCCCCAGTCCCCATTACAATCCCTCAGTCAGACTCTCCCTCCCCCAGTCCCCATTACAATCCCTCAGTCAGACTCTCCCTCCCCAGTCCCCATTACAATCCCTCAGTCGGACTCTCCCTCCCCCAGTCCCCATTACAATCCCTCAGTCAGACTCCCCCAGTCCCCATTACAATCCCTCAGTCAGACTCTCCCTCCCCCAGTCCCCATTACAATCCCTCAGTCAGACTCCCCCAGTCCCCATTACAATCCCTCAGTCAGACTCTCCCCCCCCCCAGTCCCCATTACAATCCCTCAGTCAGACTCTTCCCCCCCCAGTCCCCATTACAATCCCTCAGTCAGACTCTCCCTCCCCCAGTCCCCATTACAATCCCTCAGTCAGACTCCCCCAGTCCCCATTACAATCCCTCAGTCAGACCCCCCCAGTCCCCATTATAATCCCTCAGTCAGACCCCCCCAGTCCCCATTACAATCCCTCAGTCAGACCCCCCCAGTCCCCATTACAATCCCTCAGTCAGACTCCCCCAGTCCCCATTACAATCCCTCAGTCAGACTCCCCCAGTCCCCATTACAATCCCTCAGTCAGACTCTCCCCTCCCCCAGTCCCCATTACAATCCCCCAGTCAGACCCCCCCAGTCCCCATTACAATCCCTCAGTCAGACTCCCTCAGTCCCCATTACAATCCCTCAGTCAGACTCCCCCAGTCCCCATTACAATCCCTCAGTCAGACCCCCCAGTCCCCATTACAATCCCTCAGTCAGACTCCCCCAGTCCCCATTACAATCCCTCAGTCAGACCCCCCCAGTCCCCATTACAATCCCTCAGTCAGACCCCCCCAGTCCCCATTACAATCCCTCAGTCAGACCCCCCAGTCCCCATTACAATCCCTCAGTCGGACTCTCCCCTCCCCCAGTCCCCATTACAATCCCTCAGTCAGACTCCCCCAGTCCCCATTACAATCCCTCAGTCAGACCCCCCAGTCCCCATTACAATCCCTCAGTCAGACTCCCCCAGTCCCCATTACAATCCCTCAGTCAGACTATCCCTCCCCAGTCCCCATTACAATCCCTCAGTCGGACTCTCCCCTCCCCCAGTCCCCATTACAATCCCTCAGTCAGACTCCCCAGTCCCCATTACAATCCCTCAGTCAGACCCCCCCAGTCCCCATTACAATCCCTCAGTCAGACTCCCCAGTCCCCATTACAATCCCTCAGTCAGACCCCCCCAGTCCCCATTACAATCCCTCAGTCAGACCCCCCCAGTCCCCATTACAATCCCTCAGTCAGACCCCCCCAGTCCCCATTACAATCCCTCAGTCAGACCTCCCCCAGTCCCCATTACAATCCCTCAGTCAGACTCCCCCAGTCCCCATTACAATCCCTCAGTCAGACTCCCCCAGTCCCCATTACAATCCCTCAGTCGGACTCTCCCTCCCCCATTTACCTTCCTCTTGGCTTCTCCACCGGCCCCTCCCCCTGACTCGCCGTCAACCGTCGGCCGCGTGCCGCCCCCCACGTGCTTTCCGCGCGCCTCCGCCCCGCCCTCCACGTGATCCGACCTGGAGTGGGCGTCGTCGGAAAGAAGTGGGCGTGTCCGGCAAGAAATAGGCGTGGTCGGGAAGAAATGGAAGGGTAGGGAAGAAGCGGGCGTGGCCCGGGAGAAGTGGGCGTGGCGTGAAAGTGTCGGCGCGGTCGGGAAAGTGTGGGCGTGGCCCAGAAGCAGTGGGCGGGCCGGTAAAGTGTGGGCGTGGCCGCGAATGATTGGGCGTGGCCGGGATGAGAGCGGGGCCTGGAACTCGCAGGAGGACGCGCTGGAACCACGTGACTCAAGCAGGAGTGGGCGGGGTCGGGAGGAAGTGGGCGGGGTCGTGTCTGGACGAGGCATGGTAGAAGTGGGCGTGGTTGGCAAGCGGGCGTGGCCGCGGCGGCGGGAAGCTCCGCCCCCTTCCATCACCCCTCAGCTTTTGGCGCCAAATCGGCGAGGGAGCGGCGCCGTGCAGCCGCCCAATCTTCACACGCGGGGGAACGGCGGGGGGGGGGCAGGTCACTGCAAGGTTTGGCGGCAAAAGGGGTTTCTTTTGGTGGGGGGGGAAGGGTATAAAAATCCCTCCACCCCCCTCCCACCACACGCATACTCTGGGGGTTGCCAACCCTCCCGGATTGGCCTGGAGTCACCTGGAATTGAAGATCACTCAGTGCCAGTTCCACCGTGCCAGCCAGGGACCCGGGGGGGGGGAACCAGCCTCTCCCTGCACCCCCCCCCCCCGTGTCGAGCCGCGTGGCGGGACCACCAGCGACACGTTCCCCTCAGTTGGCAACACCCAATGTGATTAAACCGCCCCCCCCGCCCATTTCCACCACCACCCCCATTCCTCACCCCCCCACCGCCACCCCCATTCCACACCCCCCCACCGCCACCCCCATTCCTCACCCCCCCATCGTCACCGCCACCCCCATTCCTCACCCCCCCACCGCCACCCCCATTCCTCACCCCCCCACCGCGTCCCCCATTCCTCACCCCCCCACCGCGTCCCCCATTCCTCACCCCCCCATCGTCACCGCCACCCCCATTCCTCACCCCCCCACCGCCACCCCCATTCCACACCCCCCCATCGTCACCGCCACCCCCATTCCACACACCGCCACCCCCATTCCACACCCCCCCATCGTCACCGCCACCCCCATTCCACACACCGCCACCCCCATTCCTCACCCCCCCACCGCGTCCCCCATTCCTCACCCCCCCACCGCGTCCCCCATTCCTCACCCCCCCATCGCCACCCCCATTCCTCACCCCCCCACCGCCACCCCCATTCCTCACCCCCCCACCGCCACCCCCATTCCTCACCCCCCCACCGCCACCCCCATTCCACACCCCCCCATCGTCACCGCCACCCCCATTCCACACACCGCCACCCCCATTCCTCACCCCCCCACCGCGTCCCCCATTCCTCACCCCCCCACCGCATCCCCCATTCCTCACCCCCCCATCGCCACCCCCATTCCTCACCCCCCCACCGCCACCCCCATTCCACACCCCCCCATCGTCACCGCCACCCCCATTCCACACACCGCCACCCCCATTCCTCACCCCCCCATCGTCACCCCCATTCCTCACCCCCCCATCGCCACCCCCATTCCTCACCCCCCCACCGCCTCCCCCATTCCTCACCCCCCCACCGCGTCCCCCATTCCTCACCCCCCCATCGTCACCCCCATTCCTCACCCCCCCATCGTCACCCCCATTCCTCACCCCCCCATCGTCACCCCCATTCCTCACCCCCCCCATCGTCACCCCCATTCCTCACCCCCCCATCGTCACCCCCATTCCACACACCCCCACCGCCACCCCCATTCCTCACCCCCCCATCGTCACCCCCATTCCTCACCCCCCCACCGCCTCCCCCATTCCTCACCCCCCCACCGCCACCCCCATTCCTCACCCCCCCATCGTCACCCCCATTCCTCACCCCCCCCATCGTCACCCCCCATTCCTCACTCCCCCATCGTCACCCCCATTCCACACACCCCCACCGCCTCCCCCATTCCTCACCCCCCCACACCCTCCCCCATTCCACACACCCCCACCGCCTCCCCCATTCCTCACCCCCCCATCGTCACCCCCATTCCTCACCCCCCCACCGCGTCCCCCATTCCTCACCCCCCCATCGTCACCCACATTCCTCACCCCCCCATCGTCACCGCCACCCCCATTCCTCACCCCCCCCATCGCCAACCCCATTCCTCACCCCCCCATCGTCACCCCCATTCCTCACCCCCCCATCGTCACCCCCATTCCACACACCCCCCATCGTCACCCCCATTCCACCCCCCCCATCGTCACCCCCATTCCTCACCCCCCCCACCGCCACCCCCATTCCTCACCCCCCATCGTCACCCCCATTCCTCACCCCCCCATCGTCACCCCCATTCCTCACCCCCCCATCGTCACCCACATTCCTCACCCCCCCATCGTCACCCCCATTCCACCCCCCCCCCCATCGTCACCCACATTCCTCACCCCCCCATCGTCACCGCCACCCCCATTCCTCACCCCCCCATCGCCAACCCCATTCCTCACCCCCCCATCGTCACCCCCCATTCCTCACCCCCCCATCGTCACCCCCATTCCTCACCCCCCCATCGTCACCCACATTCCTCACCCCCCCATCGCCAACCCCATTCCTCACCCCCCCATCGTCACCCCCATTCCTCACCCCCCCATCGTCACCCCCCATTCCACACACCCCCCATCGTCACCCCCCATTCCACCCCCCCCATCGTCACCCCCATTCCTCACCCCCCCACCGCCACCCCCATTCCTCACCCCCCATCGTCACCCCCATTCCTCACCCCCCCATCGTCACCCACATTCCTCACCCCCCCATCGTCACCCCCATTCCACCCCCCCCCCATCGTCACCCACATTCCTCACCCCCCCATCGTCACCGCCACCCCCATTCCTCACCCCCCCATCGCCAACCCCATTCCTCACCCCCCCATCGTCACCCCCTTTCCTCACCCCCCCATCGTCACCCCCATTCCTCACCCCCCCATCGTCACCCACATTCCTCACCCCCCCATCGTCACCCCCATTCCTCACCCCCCCATCGTCACCCCCATTCCACACCCCATCGCCTCCCCCATTCCTCACCCCCCCACCGCCACCCCCATTCCTCACCCCCCCATCGCCACCCCCATTCCTCACCCCCCCACCGCCACCCCCATTCCTCACCCCCCCATCGTCACCCCCATTCCTCACCCCCCCATCGTCACCGCCACCCCCCATTCCTCACCCCCCCCACCGCCACCCCCATTCCTCACCCCCCCATCGTCACCCCCATTCCTCACCCCCCCATCGTCACCCGCCACCCCCATTCCTCACCCCCCCACCGCCACCCCCATTTCTCACCCCCCCACCGCCTCCCCCATTCCTCACCCCCCCATCGTCACCCCCCATTCCTCACCCCCCCATCGTCACCCGCCTCCCCCATTCCTCACCCCCCCCATCGTCACCGCCACCCCCATTCCTCACCCCCCCCATCACCACCCCCATTCCTCACCCCCCCCATCGTCACCCCCATTCCTCACCCCCCCCATCGTCACCGCCACCCCCATTCCTCACCCCCCCATCGCCACCCACATTCCTCACCCCCCCATCGCCACCCCCATTCCTCACCCCCCCATCGCCACCCCCATTCCTCACCTCCCCACCGCTTCCCCCATTCCTCACCCCCCCCATCGTCACCGCCACCCCCATTCCTCACCCCCCCCATCAGCACCCCCATTCCTCACCCCCCCATCGTCACCCCCATTCCTCACCCCCCCATCGCCACCCCCATTCCTCACCCCCCCCCATCGCCACCCCCATTCCTCACCCCCCACCGCCTCCCCCATTCCTCACCCCCCCATCGTCACCCCCATTCCTCACCCCCCCATCGCCACCCCCATTCCTCACCCCCCACCGCCTCCCCCATTCCTCACCCCCCCATCGTCACCCCCATTCCTCACCCCCCCATCGCCACCCCCATTCCTCACCTCCCCACCGCCTCCCCCATTCCTCACCCCCCCCATCGTCACCGCCACCCCCATTCCTCACCCCCCCATCAGCACCCCCATTCCTCACCCCCCCATCGTCACCCACATTCCTCACCCCCCCATCGCCACCCCCATTCCTCACCCCCCCCATCGCCACCCCCATTCCTCACCCCCCCATCGTCACCCCCATTCCACCCCCCCCCATCGTCACCCACATTCCTCACCCCCCCATCGTCACCGCCACCCCCATTCCTCACCCCCCCATCGCCAACCCCATTCCTCACCCCCCCATCGTCACCCCCATTCCTCACCCCCCCATCGTCACCCCCATTCCTCACCCCCCCATCGTCACCCACATTCCTCACCCCCCCATCGTCACCCCCATTCCTCACCCCCCCATCGTCACCCCCATTCCACACCCCCCCATCGCCTCCCCCATTCCTCACCCCCCCACCGCCACCCCCATTCCTCACCCCCCCATCGCCACCCCCATTCCTCACCCCCCCACCGCCACCCCCATTCCTCACCCCCCCATCGTCACCCCCATTCCTCACCCCCCCATCGTCACCGCCACCCCCATTCCTCACCCCCCCCACCGCCACCCCCATTCCTCACCCCCCCATCGTCACCCCCATTCCTCACCCCCCCATCGTCACCGCCACCCCCCATTCCTCACCCCCCCACCGCCACCCCCATTTCTCACCCCCCCACCGCCTCCCCCATTCCTCACCCCCCCATCGTCACCCCCATTCCTCACCCCCCCATCGTCACCGCCTCCCCCATTCCTCACCCCCCCCATCGTCACCGCCACCCCCATTCCTCACCCCCCCATCACCACCCCCATTCCTCACCCCCCCCATCGTCACCCCCATTCCTCACCCCCCCCATCGTCACCGCCACCCCATTCCTCAACCCCCCATCGCCACCCACATTCCTCACCCCCCCCCATCGCCACCCCCATTCCTCACCCCCCCATCGCCACCCCCATTCCTCACCTCCCCACCGCCTCCCCCATTCCTCACCCCCCCCATCGTCACCGCCACCCCCATTCCTCACCCCCCCCATCAGCACCCCCATTCCTCACCCCCCCATCGCCACCCCCATTTCTCACCCCCCCCATCGCCACCCCCATTCCTCACCCCCCACCGCCTCCCCCATTCCTCACCCCCCCATCGTCACCCCCATTCCTCACCCCCCCCATCGCCACCCCCATTCCTCACCCCCCATCGCCACCCCCATTCCTCACCCCCCACCGCCTCCCCCATTCCTCACCCCCCCCATCGTCACCCCCATTCCTCACCCCCCCATCGCCACCCCCATTCCTCACCTCCCCACCGCCTCCCCCATTCCTCACCCCCCCCATCGTCACCGCCACCCCCATTCCTCACCCCCCCATCAGCACCCCCATTCCTCACCCCCCCATCGTCACCCCCATTCCTCACCCCCCCATCGCCACCCCCATTCCTCACCCCCCCCATCGCCACCCCCATTCCTCACCCCCCACCGCCTCCCCCATTCCTCACCCCCCATCGTCACCCCCATTCCTCACCCCCCCATCGCCACCCCCATTCCTCACCCCCCCATCGCCACCCCCATTCCTCACCCCCACCGCCTCCCCCATTCCTCACCCCCCCATCGTCACCCCCATTCCTCACCCCCCCATCGCCACCCCCATTCCTCACCTCCCCACCGCCACCCCCATTCCTCACCCCCCATCGTCACCACCACCCCCATTCCTCACCCCCCCATCGTCATCACCACCCCCCCCCATCGTCACCGCCACCCCCACTCCTCACCCCCCATCGTCATCACCACCCCCCCCCATCGTCACCGCCACCCCCATTCCTCACCCCCCATCGTCACCACCACCCCCATTCCTCACCCCCCATCGTCATCACCACCCCCCCCCATCGTCACCCGCCACCCCCACTCCTCACCCCCCCACCGCCACCCCCATTCCTCACCCCCCCACCGCCACCCCCATTCCTCACCCCCCATCGTCACCACCATCCCCATTCCTCACCCCCCATCGTCACCACCACCCCCATTCCTCACCCCCCATCGTCATCACCACCCCCCCCCATCGTCACCGCCACCCCCACTCCTCACCCCCCCACCGCCACCCCCATTCCTCACCCCCCCACCGCCACCCCCATTCCTCACCCCCCCATCGTCACCCCCACTCCTCACCCCCCCACCGCCACCCCCATTCCTCACCCCCCCACCGCCACCCCCATTCCTCACCCCCCATCGTCACCACCACCCCCATTCCTCACCCCCCATCGTCACCACCACCCCCATTCCTCACCCCCCATCGTCACCACCACCCCCATTCCTCACCCCCCATCGTCACCACCACCCCCATTCCTCACACCCCCCATCGCCACCCCCATTCCTCACCCCCCCCATCGCCACCCCCATTCCTCACCCCCCACCGCCTCCCCCATTCCTCACCCCCCCCATCGTCACCCCCATTCCTCACCCCCCCATCGCCACCCCCATTCCTCACCCCCCCACCGCCACCCCCATTCCTCACCCCCCATCGTCACCACCACCCCCATTCCTCACCCCCCATCGTCACCACCACCCCCATTCCTCACCCCCCATCGTCACCACCACCCCCATTCCTCACCCCCCCATCGCCACCCCTATTCCTCACCTCCCCACCGCCTCCCCCCATTCCTCACCCCCCCCATCGTCACCGCCACCCCCATTCCTCACCCCCCCATCAGCACCCCCATTCCTCACCCCCCCATCGTCACCCCCATTCCTCACCCCCCCATCGCCACCCCCATTTCTCACCCCCCCCATCGCCACCCCCATTCCTCACCCCCCACCGCCTCCCCCATTCCTCACCCCCCCATCGTCACCCCCATTCCTCACCCCCCCCATCGCCACCCCCATTCCTCACCCCCCCATCGCCACCCCCATTCCTCACCCCCCACCGCCTCCCCCATTCCTCACCCCCCCATCGTCACCCCCATTCCTCACCCCCCCATCGCCACCCCCATTCCTCACCTCCCCACCGCCTCCCCCATTCCTCACCCCCCCCATCGTCACCGCCACCCCCATTCCTCACCCCCCCATCAGCACCCCCATTCCTCACCCCCCCATCGTCACCCCCATTCCTCACCCCCCCATCGCCACCCCCATTCCTCACCCCCCCCATCGCCACCCCCCATTCCTCACCCCCCACCGCCTCCCCCATTCCTCACCCACCATCGTCACCCCCATTCCTCACCCCCCCATCGCCACCCCCATTCCTCACCCCCCCATCGCCACCCCCATTCCTCACCCCCACCGCCTCCCCCATTCCTCACCCCCCCATCGTCACCCCCATTCCTCACCCCCCCATCGCCACCCCCATTCCTCACCTCCCCACCGCCACCCCCATTCCTCACCCCCCATCGTCACCACCACCCCCATTCCTCACCCCCCCATCGTCATCACCACCCCCCCCCATCGTCACCGCCACCCCCACTCCTCACCCCCCATCGTCATCACCACCCCCCCCCATCGTCACCGCCACCCCCCATTCCTCACCCCCCATCGTTACCACCACCCCCATTCCTCACCCCCCATCGTCATCACCACCCCCCCCCATCGTCACCGCCACCCCCACTCCTCACCCCCCCACCGCCACCCCCATTCCTCACCCCCCCACCGCCACCCCCATTCCTCACCCCCCATCGTCACCACCATCCCCATTCCTCACCCCCCATCGTCACCACCACCCCCATTCCTCACCCCCCATCGTCATCACCACCCCCCCCCATCGTCACCCGCCACCCCCACTCCTCACCCCCCCACCGCCACCCCCATTCCTCACCCCCCCACCGCCACCCCCATTCCTCACCCCCCATCGTCACCACCACCCCCATTTCTCACCCCCTATCGTCACCGCCACCCCCATTCCTCACCCCCCATCGTCACCACCACCCCCATTCCTCACCCCCCATCGTCATCACCACCCCCCCCCCATCGTCACCGCCACCCCCACTCCTCACCCCCCCACCGCCACCCCCCATTCCTCACCCCCCCACCGCCACCCCCATTCCTCACCCCCCATCGTCACCACCACCCCCATTCCTCACCCCCCATCGTCACCACCACCCCCCATTCCTCACCCCCCATCGTCACCACCACCCCCATTCCTCACCCCCCATCGTCACCACCACCCCCATTCCTCACCCCCCCATCGCCACCCCCATTCCTCACCCCCCCCATCGCCACCCCCATTCCTCACCCCCCACCGCCTCCCCCATTCCTCACCCCCCCCATCGTCACCCCCCATTCCTCACCCCCCCATCGCCACCCCCATTCCTCACCCCCCCACCGCCACCCCCATTCCTCACCCCCCATCATCACCACCACCCCCATTCCTCACCCCCCATCGTCACCACCACCCCCATTCCTCACCCCCCATCGTCACCACCACCCCCATTCCTCACCCCCCCATCGCCACCCCTATTCGTCACCTCCCCACCGCCTCCCCCATTCCTCACCCCCCCCATCGTCACCGCCACCCCCATTCCTCACCCCCTCATCAGCACCCCCATTCCTCACCCCCCCATCGTCACCCCCATTCCTCACCCCCCCATCGCCACCCCCATTCCTCACCCCCCCCATCGCCACCCCCATTCCTCACCCCCCACCGCCTCCCCCATTCCTCACCCCCCATCGTCACCCCCATTCCTCACCCCCCCATCGCCACCCCCATTCCTCACCCCCCCATCGCCACCCCCATTCCTCACCCCCACCGCCTCCCCCATTCCTCACCCCCCCATCGTCACCCCCATTCCTCACCCCCCCATCGCCACCCCCATTCCTCACCTCCCCACCGCCACCCCCATTCCTCACCCCCCATCGTCACCACCACCCCCATTCCTCACCCCCCCATCGTCATCACCACCCCCCCCCCATCGTCACCGCCCCACCCCCACTCCTCACCCCCCATCGTCATCACCACCCCCCCCCATCGTCACCGCCACCCCCACTCCTCACCCCCCCCACCGCCACCCCCATTCCTCACCCCCCCACCGCCACCCCCATTCCTCACCCCCCATCGTCACCACCATCCCCATTCCTCACCCCCCATCGTCACCACCACCCCCATTCCTCACCCCCCATCGTCATCACCACCCCCCCCCATCGTCACCGCCACCCCCACTCCTCACCCCCCCACCGCCACCCCCATTCCTCACCCCCCCACCGCCACCCCCATTCCTCACCCCCCATCGTCACCACCACCCCCATTTCTCACCCCCTATCGTCACCGCCACCCCCCATTCCTCACCCCCCATCGTCACCACCACCCCCATTCCTCACCCCCCATCGTCATCACCCCCCCCCCCATCGTCACCGCCACCCCCACTCCTCACCCCCCCACCGCCACCCCCATTCCTCACCCACCCACCGCCACCCCCATTCCTCACCCCCCATCGTCACCACCACCCCCATTCCTCACCCCCCATCGTCACCACCACCCCCATTCCTCACCCCCCATCGTCACCACCACCCCCATTCCTCACCCCCCATCGTCACCACCACCCCCATTCCTCACCCCCCCATCGCCACCCCCATTCCTCACCCCCCCCATCGCCACCCCCATTCCTCACCCCCCACCGCCTCCCCCATTCCTCACCCCCCCCATCGTCACCCCCATTCCTCACCCCCCCATCGCCACCCCCATTCCTCACCCCCCCACCGCCACCCCCATTCCTCACCCCCCATCGTCACCACCACCCCCATTCCTCACCCCCCATCGTCACCACCACCCCCATTCCTCACCCCCCATCGTCACCACCACCCCCATTCCTCACCCCCCCACCGCCACCCCTATTCCTCACCCCCCCACCGCCACCCCCATTCCTCACCCCCCATCGTCACCACCACCCCCATTCCTCACCCCCCATCGTCACCACCACCCCCATTCCTCACCCCCCATCGTCACCACCACCCCCATTCCTCACCCCCCCACCGCCACCCCCAATTCCTCACCCCCCCATCGCCACCCCCATTCCTCACCCCCCCATCGTCACCCCCATTCCTCACCCCCCCCATCGTCACCGCCACCCCATTCCTCCCCCCATCACCACCCCCATTCCTCACCCCCCACCGCCTCCACCATTCCTCACCCCCCCACCGCCACCCCCATTCCTCACCACCCCCATTCCTCACCCCCCCATCGCCACCCCCATTCCTCACCCCTTCATCGTCACCGCCACCCCCATTCCTCACCCCCCCATCGTCACCGCCACCCCCATTCCTCACCCCCCCATCGTCACCGCCGCCCCCATTCCTCACCCCCCCATCACCACTCCCATTCCTCACCCCCCACCGCCTCCCCCATTCCTCACCCCCCCCATCGCCACCCCCATTCCTCACCCCCCCATCGTCACCGCCACCCCCATTCCTCACCCCCCCATCACCACTCCCATTCCTCACCCCCCACCGCCACCCCCATTCCTCACCCCCCCCATCGCCACACCCATTCCTCACCCCCCCATCGCCACCCTCATTCCTCACCCCCCCATCGCCACCCCCATTCCTCACCCCCCCATCATCACCGCCACCCCCATTCCTCACCCCCCCATCACCACCCCCATTCCTCACCCCCCCATCATCACCGCCACCCCCATTCCTCACCCCCCCATCGTCATCACCACCCCATTCCTCACCCCCCACCGCCACCCCATTCCTCACCCCCCCATCGTCATCACCACCCCCCCATCGTCACCGCCTCCCCCATTCCTCACCCCCCCCATCGTCACCGCCACCCCCACTCCTCACCCCCCCACCGCCACCGCCACCCTCATTCCTCACCCCCCCATCGTCACCGCCACCCCCATTCCTCACGCCCCCCCACCGCCACCCCCATTCCTCACCCCCCATCGTCACCGCCACCCCCATTCCTCACCCCCCATCGTCACCGCCACCCCCATTCCTCACCCCCCCATCGCCACCCCCATTCCTCACCTCCCCATCGTCACCGCCACCCCATTCCTCCCCCCATCACCACCCCCATTCCTCACCCCCCCATCACCACCCCCATTCCTCACCCCCCCATCGCCACCCCCATTCCTCACCCCCCATCGCCACCCCCATTCCTCACCCCTCCATCGTCACCGCCACCCCCATTCCTCACCCCCCCATCGTCACCGCCACCCCCATTCCTCACCCCCCCATCACCACTCCCATTCCTCACCCCCCCATCGCCACCCCCATTCCTCACCCCCCCATCGTCACCGCCACCCCCATTCCTCACCCCCCCATCGTCACCGCCACCCCCATTCCTCACCCCCCCATCGTCACCGCCACCCCCATTCCTCACCCCCCCATCGTCACCGCCACCCCCATTCCTCACCCCCCCATCGTCACCGCCACCCCGATTCCTCACCCCCCCCATCGTCACCACCACCCCCATTCCTCACCCCCCCATCGCCACCCCCATTCCTCCCCCCCATCATCACCGCCACCCCCACTCCTCCCCATCGTCACCGTCACACCCATTCCTCACCCCCCCAACGCCACCGCCACCCCCATTCCTCACCCCCCCATCGTCACCGCCACCCCCATTCCTCACCCCCCCATCGTCACCGCCACCCCATTCCTCATCCCCCCATCGCCACCCGCCACTACCATTCCTCAGCCCCCCATGGTCACCGTCACCCCCATTCCTCACCCCCCCATCGCCACCCCCACTCCTCACCCCCCCATCGTCACCCCCATTCCTCCCCCCCCCCATCATCACCGCCACCCCCACTCCTCCCCATCGTCACCGTCACCCCCATTCCTCACCCCCCCAACGCCACCGCCACCCCCATTCCTCACCCCCCCATCGTCACCGCAACTCCCATTCCTCATCCCCCCATCGTCACCGCCACTACCATTCCTCAGCCCCCCCATCGTCACCGCCACCCACATTCCCCCCCCATCGTCACCGCCACCCCCATTTCTCACCCCCCCCAACGTCACCCCCATTCCTCACCCCCCCCATCGTCACCGCAACTCCCATTCCTCACACCCCCATCGTCACCGCAACCCCCATTCCTCACCCCCCCATCGCCACCCCCATTTCTCACCCCCCCCAACGTCACCGCCACCCCATTCCTCACCCCCCCTCATCGCCACCGCCACTACCATTCCTCAGACCCCCATCGTCACCGTCACCCCCATTCCTCACCCCCCCATCGCCACCGCCACCCCCATTCCCCCCCCATCGTCACTGCCACCCCCATTCCTCACCCCCCCATCGCCACCCCCATTCCTCACCCCCCCCATCGCCACCCCCATTCCTCACCCCCCCCATCGTCACCGCAACTCCCATTCCTCACACCCCCATCGTCACCGCAACCCCCATTCCTCACCCCCCATCGTCACCGCCACCCCCATTCCTCACCCCCCCGTCGCTACCACCACCCCCATTCCTCACCCCCCCATCGTTACCACCACTCCCATTCCTCAACCCCCCCATCGCCACCGCGACTACCATTCCTCAGCCCCCCATCGCCACCGCAACCCCCATTCCCCCCCATCGTCACCGCCACCCCCGATTCCTCACACCCCCCATCGCCACCCCCATTCCTCACCCCCCCATCGTCACCGCCACCCCCATTCCTCACCCCCCCCCATCGTCACCGTCACCCCCATTCCTCACCCCCCATCGTCACCCCTATTCCTCACCCCCCCCATCGTCACCGTCACCCCCATTCCTCACCCCCCCAACGTCACCGCCACCCTCATTCCTCACCCTCCATCGTCACCGCCACCCCCATTCCTCACCCCCCCATCGTCACCGCAACTCCCATTCCTCACCCCCCCCATCGTCACCGTCACCCCCATTCCTCACCCCCCAACGTCATCGCCACCCCCATTCCTCACCCCCCCCATCGCCGCCGCCACCCCCATTCCTCACCCCCCCATCGTCACCGCCACCCCCATTCCTCACCCCCCCATCGTCACCGCCACCCCCATTCCTCACCCCCCCATCGTCACCGCCACCCCCATTCCTCAGCCCCCCATCGTCACCCGCCACCCCCATTCCTCACCCCCCCCATCGTCACCGCCACTCCCATTCCTCACCCCCCCATCGTCACCCGCCACTCCCGTTCTTCACTTCTTCACCCCCCCAATCGCCACGGATTACCCCCCTTCCTCATCACCCCCCCCTCACTGAAACGTCCAGTCCTGTAGGTTTTTTAAAAATAAATTTTAAGAGTACCAAATTATTTTTTCCAATTAAGGGGCAATTTAATGTGGCCAATCCACCTACCCTGCACATCTTTGGGTTGGGGAGGAGGAACCCACGCAAACACGGGGAGAATGCGCAAACTCCACACGGACAGTGACCCCGGGGCCGGGATTCGAACCCGGGTCCTCAACGCCGTAGTTCCAGTGCTAACCACTGCGCCACCGTGCTGCCCTCCAGTCCCGTACTCTCACCGCACTCTCGCCGTTAAGCGGCCGCAGGTGAATGCCATCCTGGGTCTCACCCCCACGCCTGGCTGATGGGGCGGTTTAAGTGGCATTGCGGTTACCATCACCCTAATCCCCCGCCCCCCACCTTCGCGACGCTGGTTCCAAAGGCCAATTTTAGCCACTTGTCATTTCAAATCCACCCAGCCCCCCCTCCCACCCACCCAACCCCGCCCTTCCCGCCCCCCTCCTCCATCCCCGCCAAAGTGTGCAGGTGGAAATGCACAGACCCAGAACCTTAACCCGTGTTTTTCTTTCCCTACAGGTACTGCCCGGCCTGCTGAATCCTGCCGGTGTCTTCCGCAACCTGTTGGTGGAAAGACACTTCTCCATGCCAGCATCACTTTCCAGCCGTCCCTGCCCTGTCTCTCCGTAAGCCCCCCTTGCGTCCGACGGCTAATTCCGCTCCCGTGCGTGCCGCAAGACTGGGAATTCCTTCTCCGAGCCTCTTTGCCTCTACCGCCCTCCTTTGAGATGCGCCTTAAAACCTAACCCTTCGACCCCTCCTTGATCGCCTGTCCTGATATTTCCTCCTGAGGGTCGGTGTGATATTTTATTTGACAGTGTTGCTGTGACTTGCTTTGAGATGTTTTTTGGAGCTATATAAATGCATGTTGTTCATCCAGCCTGACAGAAACTTGCATTGACATGGGCCTTCTCACATGCAGTGTGTTACGTTACTGCCGGACTAGTAACCCAGACAGTGTGAGATCAAGCCCCACCAGACATTTGAATTTAGCTTTTTTGGGGGAAAAAAACCCTAAAAAGGAAAAGCTAGCTTCTGACTATCATTAAAAACCCAGCCAGCGGGCAGCACAGCAGCACAGTGGTTAGCACTGCTGCCTCACGGCGCCGAGGACCCAGGTTCGATACTGGCTCTGGGTCACTGTCTGTGTGGAGGTTGCACATTCTCCCCGTGTTTGCGTGGGTTTCACCCCCCACAACCTCACTGCTGATGTTGGGTGGCACGGTAGCACAGTGGAAAGCACAGTTGCTTCACAGCTCCAGGGTCCCAGGTTCGATTCCCGGCTTGGGTCACTGTCTGTGCGGAGTCTGCACGTTCTCCCCGTGTCTGCGTGGGTTTCCTCCGGGTGCTCCGGTTTCCTCCCACAGTCCAAAGATGTGCAGGTTAGGTGGATTGGCCTTGCTAAATTGCCCTTAGTGTCCAAAATTGCCCTTAGTGTTGGGTGGGGTTACTGAGTTATGGGGATAGTGTGGAGGTGTGCACCTTGGGTAGGGTGCTCTTTCCAAGAGCCGGTGCAGACTCGATGGGCCGAATAGCCTCCTTCTGCACTGTAAATTCTATGATGAACCCAAAGATGTGCAGGGTAGGTGGATTGGCCACCACTAAATTGCCCCTTGGAAAAAATGAATTGGATACTCTAAATTTATTTAAAAAACAAGCCCAACCAGTTCACCCGTGTCCGGTAGGGAACAAAACAGGTTTGAGGGGCTGAATGGCCTCCTCCTGCTCCTAAGTCCCATGTCCTTTAATAGGTCTAGCCTATACATGACTCCAGTTCCATCCCAATGCGGTTATCAACTCATGTATTTGCTTTGTCCCTTGTTCCGCACTGTAACCAATCACTGTACCATTTGTCAATGTTCTCTGTCGATTATTCTTTTTTCCTCTGTTATGGGCCAGGGTTTAGAGAACCTGACCCACAACTTTTAATAGATTGTGGTATGGGGAGCACACGGCCCTCTCTACAGGTGTGGTGCAGCAGAAATGGAAAAGTATTTTTTTTTAAAGCAAAACAATGTTTATTCTATGAACTCAAGTTAACCTTTTTGAAACATACAGTGAACACCTTAGCAACCATCACTTCAAATACAACCCCCAAAGAATACAACACGAAGTAAACCTTTAAACTTTCCTTTTTAACATCCATACGACTTAAAAACAAAACCTTTATCAGAAACACATCAGGTTAAAGTCACGACTGAAAATATTTATAATTCTGAATTCACCAAATGATCAAGAGATGGTCTTTTGATGGCAGAGAGAACAGCAGTACACCTGCTTGGTCTGGCTTCAGCTCCAACACTGAAAACGAAACTAAAACACACCCTGCAGCCTGCTCAAAAACGAAAGTAAAAAGCTGACAGACAGCCCAGCTCCACCCACTCTCTGACATCACTGCAGTAGTAAACACCCATTTCTTAAAGGTACTCTCACATGACTACTATATACGTGCTGTGTACGTTCCCTCGGCCGCAGAAAAATACTTTTCGCTGTACTTCGGTACATGTGACAATAAATCAAATCCAACTTACGCAGCCTCGAACCCACCTAACTAGGAATTGACAATAAATAGCAGCCTTGCCAATGACGTGCGCACCCTGAGATTTCATAAGAAGATAGAAAAGTGGTCCACGGTAGTTCACAGAGATTACAAACAGAAGTGCATGGAATGTCAGCAAGTGAATGTAACCTCTTTGCGATGTTTCTCGGGTGTAAATCAAACCACCTGCCCTCCCCGATATAGCCGGGAAAGCAAAATTGCTTTGAGGCAGCACACTGAGATGGGGGTGAGGGATGAGGAGCTGGTTGGAAGAAGGAGGTATACCTCGTCGAAATAGTTTACAGAGGGCAACACGGTGGCGCAGTGGCTTAGCCCTGCTGCCTCACGGCGCCGAAGTCCCAGGTTCGATCCCGGCCCTGGGTCACTGTCCGTGTGTGGAGTTTGCACATTCTCCCCGTGTCTGCGTGGGTCTCACCCCCACAACCCAAAAGATGTGCAGGGTAGGTGGATCGGCCGCGCTAAATTGTCCCTTAATTGGAAACAATTAATTGGGTACTCTAAAGTTATAAAAAAAAAGAAATAGTTTACAGGAGGCTAGCTTTCATTCACATCGGACAGAACCTTTGGAACTGATTTTAACGTGCTGACCTTCCCTCCGTGGGGAAGCCTGGCAGAGCCTCAGGAACCCGGACGTTTCAGAAAATCGTCCGTCAGTGGCTTTAGAACACCCGCACCCCCTCCCACTTCGTTTGTGCAAAGAGTCTTTGACAAAGAGTCAGCCAGACTCGAAACGTTCGCTCCCTTCTCTCGCCACAGATGCTGTCAGGTCTGACTAGATTGCCCAGTACTTTCTGTTTTTGTTTCCGATTCCAGCGTCCGCAGTAACTAGCTTTTATCCACTTCAATGGTTTTCGACAAATTAGAGCGAATTGGGTGTGCAGGTGACTAACTTTGTCTCTAATATCGCCTCGCTGTGCTCAGCTCAGCCTTGTTGCGCTGCGATGTCCCTTTCAGATTGCTGTACATCCACACTCTTTAAAGGGAAGATTGGTTGTGGATGTTTGGTTGGTCTCGGCATTGCAGATTGCAACGTGACCATCAGACATAGAAGCAGAATTAGGCCACTCGGCCCATCGAGTCTGCTCTGCCGTTCAATCATGGCTGATATTCTTCTCAGCCCCATTTCTTCTGCCTTCTTCCCAAAACCCCTGATCCCCTTATTAATCAAGAACCTCTCTATCTCTGCCTTAAAGACACTCAGTGATTTGGCCTCCACAGCCTTCTGCGGCAAAGAGTTCCACTGATTCAGCACCCTCTGACTGAAGCAATTCCTCCTCATCTCTGTTTTAAAGGATCGTCCCTTTAATCTGAGATGGTGACCTCTGCTTCTAGTTTTTCCTACAAGCGGAAACATCCTCTCCACGTCCACTCTATCCAGGCCTCGCAGTATCCTGTAAGTTTCAATAAGATCCCCCCTCATCCTTCTAAACTCCAGCGAGTACAGACCCAGAGTCCTCAGCCGATCCTCATACGACAAGCTCTTCATTCCAGGGACCATTCTTGTGAGCCTCCTCTGGACCCTTTCCAAGGCCAGCACATCCTTCCTTAGATACGGGGCCCAAAACTGCTCACAATACTCCAAATGGGGTCTGACCAGAGCCTTGTGCAGCCTCAGAAGTACATCCCTGCTCTTGTATTCTCGCCCTCTCGACATGAATGCTAACATTGCATTTGCTTTCCTACCTGCCGGCTGAACCTGCACGTTAACCTTAAGAGAATCGTGAACAAGGACTCCCATGTAACTTAGCGGGAGCGTTGAAGACAACCTGCGGCAGTTTGTTTCAGCTGAAGTACCTAGAGAAGCCACGTCAGGATCTGACTTGAAGCATTGGGTAGAAGTCTACAGACGAAGGCAGAAGCCACAGTTTTGGAGACGCGATGAGGCAAGACAGACCCATGCTTCAGTGATGTTTCTCTGGACAGGACGGCTGTGAGGCCCCGCAGTCAGGACCACAGGGAGAAACCGGCTTCCGAAAACGTGCAGGTGTGATTCGAAGTGGCAGGGGAGGTCTACAGATGCAGTATGGTCCTCCACTCCTCAATGTATTCCTGCAGGAAACTCGGTGAGCTAATCAGGGCAGGAAAGATGAGTGCATCCACAGATATCCTGATGTGCATCTCATCCCAACCACTCTGACTTTGCCTTCCCTTGCCTTCTGCACCCCACTCACACCCACACACCTTGCCGGTACATCCAATCCCCACGCATCTCCTCATAATAATCTTTATTAGCGTCGTCACAAGTAGGCTTACATTAACACTGCAATGACGTTACTGTGAAAAGCCCCTAGTCGCCACATTCCGGCGCCTGTTCGGGTCACGGAGGGAGAATTCAGAATGTCCGATTCACCTAACAGCACGTCTTTCGGGACTTGTGGGAGGAAACCGGAGCACCCGGAGGAAACCCGCGTAGACACGGGGAGAACGTGCAGACTCCGCACAGACAGTGACCCGAGCCGGGAATCGAACCCGGGTCCCTGGCGCTGTGAAGCAACAGTGCTAACCACTGTGCCACCGTGCCACTCATATACCCAGTTGATCATGCACTGACATTAATCATGGTGCTCAAGCAAGTCCTACCTATCTCTCACAGCGACCCTTGACAAATGCTGCCCTTCCCCAACACATTCCCTGCGTTCTGTCTACGAGAGCACGCAATACCAGGGAGAGGCAGGGAATTTGCGGCGGGGCCCTCCAGTCCCCTGGAGTATGGCCACCCCAGAGGTCGCGGAGGAGGCGATCAGCTGAATCTCGGCGTGCCTGGCCATTGGAGAAGGAGCCCGGCTGCCTGGCGACAAAATGAGGAGTTACACGGCCACCCCGGTGTACAGTGCTGACTCATTTTGGCTCGATGGCAGCGGCCAGTGAGAAACGAGCAGCCTACACTGTGATGACTTGAGCTTCTCAACTCCAATCCGTGTCTTTATCCTCCCACCCTCGGGAGAAGGCCGCGCACCCTCGAGGCCTCACTATCACTGGGACTCCAGTCGGCCGCCCTCCGGCTCAGATGTGCACGGCACGTCAACGCCAGACACGTGCCGAGATTTGGAGGTTGTTGACGGAGAAGACAGCAGCAAAATGGAGTGAGGATCCGTCCAAGATTCACAGGTAGGATATACCGCACAAAAAAACGGCCATTCTTCCCAACCAAGACAAACCGGCCTTTACGCTCCTCTTGAGCCTCTTCACACCTTTCGACATCTAACTCTATCAGAGTAACCTGTTCCTCCCGCCTCTCTCATACGCTGCGTCGTGCCCCCTCAAATACATTCATTCCGGCTGCTTCAGCCGCTCCCCCCGATCGCGGGTTACTCACCACTCTTTGGATGAAGGTGTCTTCCAAATCTGTTGGATTTCTTGGCGACCCGCCTCACCTTGATGGGGCCTTCTAGTTTGGCTCTCCCCCCACGAGCACAGGAAGCTAGTGCCGACGGAACGGTCCCAGGAGTCGGACCGTTTCGGGTCAACCCCGGCCCATTCTTCGGGAAGATTTAACAGGCCCCCACGTCCGCTTCGAGACGGCGGGTGGGTTTCCTGAGGCTCAAGACCCAGGTGGCGGGCCCGCGGCTTTGGGCAGCTTCTCAGGCAGGTAGGAGGTGGGGAGCTTGCGTAGAAATTCGGATATAATAACGTTTTGTCACAAGTCGGCTTCAGTGAAGTTGCTGTGAAAAGCCCCTAGTCGCCACATTCCGGCGCCTGTTCGGGGAGGCCGGTACAGGAATTGAACCCGCGCCGCTGGCTTTGTTCTGCATTACAAGCCAGCTGCTCAGCCCACTGTGCTAAACCAGCCCCTTAAAGAGGTTCTGAATCAATCGGGTCATCGCAGTGGAGGGGAACCACCCCCAGAGACTCGCTGGGGAGTGGAGGAATCATCATCGGGGGCGTAGAGCCTCCAGGGCGGCCACGTTTCTCAGCGCAGAGAGAATGGCAAGATAGAAGTTGGGATCAGCAAAAGCTATTCAGTTTCTAGCCCCTTCGGGCCCCTCAGTCGGAGCCCCGCATGCTGCCTGCTATCCATCCCCCGGGCTTTCCTCTGCACAGGTACAGGTGAGGCAGCCTTTACTGGGACCCCCCACACAACATTGGTCAAGTGCTTCCCAGCAGTCGGAACAAGGACACCGTGTTCCTCTACCTTTGCTGACACTATAATGGCCGTACCATGCCGATGGAGTGGGGGGGGGAAATAAAAGCCAAAGTGTGCATATAGTTTAGGTGTTTACTCGTGTAACAGTGCCATATTTCTGTTTCAACCTTGTGCACCACAAAGTTTCGTTCACTGCTTCATGATCCCGCCTTGCCCATTCTTTGCCTGCTGCCTGTACGTTGTGAGGAATGGGTTGGGTGGGTTGCGGGCCTCCTTTGTTCTGGGGGCTAGGAGAACCTAGCGGTTCAGAATTTGTGTGTGTCAGATTCCTGCAGTGCCTCCCTTCAACTGGTTCAGGCACCCTGGCGGCTCCACCAGGCTCCACCTGCTGCTCCTCTTCCTCTGAAGAGCAGGAGCACTCGTCTCCTTTATCTCACAGAGCCCCAGGTCTCTTTCTTTCACAGCGTTGCGCAGGGGGACAGCAGGCCATTAGCGTTTGGGTACCCTGACTGGTGCAAGCCCTCCCTAAATCACATTTTCAGATCCCTTGCTTTATTAGGGCGGCACGGTGGCACAGTGGTTAGCACTGCTGCTTCACAGCCTCAGGGTCCCAGGTTCGATCCCCGGCTGGGGTCACTGTCTGTGCGGAGTCTGCACGTTCTCCCCGTGTCTGCGTGGGTTTCCTCCAGGCGCTCCGGTCCCGAAAGTCCCGAAAGACGTGCTTGTTAGGTGAATTGGACATTCTGAATTCTCCCCCTGTGGACCCGAACAGGCGCCGGAGTGTGGCGACTAGGGGCTTTTCACAGTAACTTCATTGCTGTGATAATGTAAGCCTACTTGTGACAATACAGATGATTATTATTAAAATGGATTTTGTTGGACTTTCCCTGCACATTAGTGTTCGCATTGCTCACAGATGCCGCAGCCCTGTCTTTGGTGGGTCACCCTCGTCTCCCTCTTCTTGGAGGTGACTACCTCGGGGAGACCGGACTGACGTGAAATGAACGCATCTTGGCAGCTGCCTGGGAATCATGCGTGTGTGATGATCTTTTGGTGGTTGAAAACCAGCTGAACAACGATGGAGTGACAGCCCTGGAGGAAAGGGGGATGGGCAGCTGTGAGATGCACCTCGTAGCAGCAGGTTGAAAGATTCAGCAAGTATATTTTGGCAGCGGATCACTGGAACGAACCAAAGGCCAAGATATTGATCGAAGGGAATAACAGCAAAAGGGATTATAATAACAGCAAAAGGGATTATTATTTAAATCATAAAATATTAAAACATGCTGCTGTGCAGAGAGACCTGGGTGTGCTCGTGCATGAGTCGCAAAAGGTTGGTTTACAGGTGCAACAGGTGATTAAGAAGGCGAATGGAGTTTTGTCCTTCATTGCTAGAGGGATGGAGGTTAAGACTAGGGAGGTTGTGCTGCAATTGTATAGGGTGTTAGTGAGGCCACACCGCGGGTATTGTGTTCAGTTTTGGTCTCCTTACTTGAGAAAGGACGTACTGGCACTGGAGGGTGTGCAGAGGAGATTCACTAGGTTAATCCAAGAGCTGAAGGGGTTGGATTACGAGGAGAGATTGAGCAGACTGGGATTGTACTCGTTGGAATTTAGAAGGATGAGGGGGGATCTTATAGAAACATATAAGATTATGAAGGGAATAGATAGGATAGATGCGGGCAGGTTGTTTCCACTCGCAGGTGAAAGCAGAACTCAGGGGCATAGCCTCAAAATAAGGGGAAGTAGATTAAGAACTGAGTTTAGGAGGAACGTCTTCACTCAAAGGGTTGTGAATCTATGGAATTCCTTGCCCAGTGAGGCAGTTGAGGCTCCTTCATTAAATGTTTTTAAGATAAAGATAGATAATTTTTTGAAGAATAAAGGGATTAAGGGTTATGGTGTTCGGGCCGGAAAGTGGAGCTGAGTCCAGAAAAGATCTCATTGAATGGCGGAGCAGGCTCGAAGGGCCAGATAGCCTACTCCTGCTCCGACTTCTTATGTCCTTGCCCTTGCATACCCGCCTGCTGCACTTGACGGGGTGCCTTCCTTCACGAGGCCTGCGAGTTGATTTGATTTATTGTCAAGGAGTACAGTGAAAAGTGTTTTTCTGCGGCCAAGGGTACGTACACAGTAGACAAAGAAGAGAACATTGACAAATGGTACATCGGCAAACAGTGATTGGTTACAGTGCGGAACAAGGGGCCAAACAAAGCAAATACATGAGCAAGAGCAGCATAGGGCGTCGTGAATAGTGTCCTTACAGGGAAAAGATAGTCCGAGGGGGAGTCGTTGAGGAGTCTAGTAGCTGTGGGGAAGAAGCTGTTCCTATGTCTGGATGTGCGGGTCTTCAGATTTCTGTACCTTCTGCGTGATGGAAGCGCCTGGAAGAAGGCAATGCCTGGGTGGGAGGGGTCTCTGATAATGCTGTCTGCCTTCCTGAGGCAGCGGGAGGTGTGGACAGAATCAATGTGGGGGTGGCAAGCTTGTGTGTCACTCGGGGTTTATAACTCGAGGGGGCACCACTCCACGCCCTGCTTGGCGAACTAGTCATCCCTCCCAATCTTATTGCCTGTCATTGGCCGGTTGGAAGGACTTTACGCGTTGCTGCCCAACCTGTTTGGTCGCGTTACGAACGCACCCACCTTGGCCTTGAGGTCCGGTGGGCGGGTCTCAAACCCAGAGCCTCCGGCTCAGAAGCCTCCTCATGAACGCTCGGGGTAGTCGGAGTTACTCCCAAAGTATTGGAGAGTTGCTTGCAAAGCAAATCCTCTGAGCAAAAGCCTTTCACTTAGGCCAGGAAACGGGTGTGCGACCTCAGTGTTCACAGCATTTGTTTGAGCTCCCGTGAAAAGCTTTTACTGAAGCATTTCTTGCCTGTCGAGTCCCCAGCCCCATCGTGCTCTCCGATCCTTTCTTTTGCAGTGTGTGACACGTTTAAATTGGACGTGAAAAGCCCCCAATTTATATACTTGTCCAGTGGTTTGAACTGAAGGATGGATGCAACGTAAACATTGCAAAGCTTTTCTTGCAAGTCCCGCGACATGTTTCACAGTGATCGTAAATGTCCCATCTGGAAAATAATAGAGCACTCGATCGACACACTCCTAATTCTGTGCTCTTCATGATTAAAATATTTTTCAGGTTTGACTTGGAAACCGGAATACGACATTCAACAAGCACGTAATATCCCCTCGCCTAAAAATGAAGCAACTTCTATTATTCGCAGGTGCCTTCTTTTCCTATTTTGTTATAGGTAAGAACTAATTGGGGCCATTTCGTTACGTTTTGTGAAGAAGGTGCCTTGCTGTTTTCTCTTTTGTCCAACCTAATTCTCTAATTCTGTTCCTATTTTCTATTGCGGGGCAGCACGGTAGCATTGTGGTTAGCACTGTGGCTTCACAGCTCCAGGGTCCCAGGTTCGATTCCCCCCTGGGCCACCGTCTGTGCGGAGTCCGCACGTTCTCCCCGTGTGTGCGTGGGTTTCCTCCGGGTGCTCCGGTTTCCTCCCACAGTCCAAAGATGTGCGGGTTGGGTGGATTGGCCGTGATAAATTGCCCTTAGTGTCCAAAAAGGTTAAGTGGGGGCTGCTGGGTTACGGGGATAGGGTAGATAGGTGGGCTTCAGTAGGGTGCTCTTTGTAAGATTTTAGTTTAGACGGGCAGCATGGTCGGCGCAGGCTTGGAGGGCCGAAGGGCCTGTTACTGTGCTGTACTTTTTCCTTGTTCTTTGACTCAGTCGTTGCTGGCTTCATAGGCGTTTAAAATTTCATACCTGTTGGACAGCCCCAAGGCGCCCTGAGCTTTCGGGACCTGCTGCCTCTTTTCCTTTTGACGAGTAGTCACCCAATGTCCTGCCCATCCCTACACTTTCCCATCACGATGCGGAGTGACCACCCTCTGGTACAGCTGCTCCACAAACCTCTCTCCCTCGCCTGTGGTGCACAGTGAAGGGAGTCACTCATCCCAATCAGGTTGTTCAAGGACTGCCAACCCCTGGCATTTCTTGCAGATACGACTGCCCCGGATGTCTCGTCGATCCCAGGCCTCCCATCTTGCAAGTCACACACATCACAAGCTTCCCCAGAGGCCCTGCCACCTTCCCGTGATCCTCTCGTGCTCTTCTCAGTCTCCAGGCTCGCCTCGCGCGGTTTCAGCCTCTGTTCAAAAGTCGCAGAATCACGGAAAATGCAGTGCTGAATGTTATGACGTGCCAAGTCCTCGTCCAGGTACTTTCTAAAGGATGTGACCAAACCCGCCTCTACCAGGCAGTGCACTCCAGACCCTCTGGGTAAAAATGTTTTTCCTCACATCCCCCCTAAACCTCCCACCCCTCCCCTTGTGACTGACCCTTCAACTGAGGAGAACAGCTGCTCCCTGTCCAACCTTTCCATGCCCCTCATAATCATAGAATTCACAGTGCAGAAGGAGGCCATTCGGCCCATCGAGTCTGCACTGGCCCTTGGAAAGAACACCCCACTTAAGCCCCACAGCTCCACCCTATCACAGTAACCCCACCTCACCTTTGTGGACACTAAGGGGCAATTTATCACGGCCAATCCACCTAACCTGCACATCTTTGGACTTGTGGGAGGAAACCGGAGCACCCGGAGGAAACCCGCGCAGGCACGGGGAAAACGTGCAGACTCCGCACAGACAGTGACCCGAGACTGGGAATCGAACCCGGGACCCTGGAGCTGTGAAGCAACAGTGCTAAACTGTGCTGCCCGAAGGTAAATATCGTGACCGCGACTCGCTGCCAACGGGTCCCTCCACTGAATCTAGCTCCACGAGCTCAGTAAACTGGTTCCACGAGTACAAAGTTTTATCACAAAGAATTTAATAGCTGGGTGTCTTACAGTCTTGGTCATCAAGTTCACACACGTATCTTCTCTCTTCCCCCATGAACAGCTTCAGCTCTGCAATGTTACAGCAAAGGGATAACATTTTTAGACAACACACAGGAAAAGATCGATTGTGACAGCAATGAAAAATGCTTCAAACGGATTGGCCTTTCACGTAAGTAATACAGGTGGGAAAGCAGCTCAATTTCTTGTTTCTTAATAATGTAAGGGATGTCCGTCCTCACCCACTAGACCAGCATTTGTTGCCCGTCCCTAATTACCCCTTGACAAGGTGGTGCTGAGCTGCCTTCTTGAAGCCGCTGCAGTCCCAGAGGTGTAGGCGCACCCACCGTGCTGTTCGGGAGGGAGCTCCAGGATTTGGCGACACTGAAGGAACGGCCGATATATTTCCCAGTCAGGATGGGGAGTGACTTGGAGGGGAACCACCAGGTGGGGGTGATCCCAGGTAACTGCTGCTGTTGTCCTTCTAGATGGTGGCGGTCGTGGGTTTGGAAGGTGCTGCCTGAGGAACCTCGGTGAGTTCCCGCAGTGAACCTTGTCGATGGAGCACACGGCTGGCACTGTCCATCGGAGGGGGAGGGAGTGAATGTTTGTGGAAGGGACGCCAATCAAGCGGGGCTGCTCTGTCCTGGATGGTGTGGAGCTTCCTGAGTGTTGGAGCTGAGCTCATCCAGGCAAGTGGAGAGTGTTCCATCACACTCCTGACTTGTGCATTGTAGATGGTGGACAGGATTTGGGGAGTCGGTGGGGGAGTTACTCGCTGTATGATTCCCAGCCTCTGACCTGCCCTGGTAGCCACAGTATTAACGTGGCTGGGTCCAGTTCAGTTTCTGATCAATGGTAACCCCCAGGATGTTGATTGTGGGGGATTCAGCGATGGTAATGCCAGTGAATGTCAAGGAGCAATGGTTAGATCCTCCCTCATTGAAGATGATCATTGCCTGGCACTTTTGCGGCGTGAATGTAACTTGTCAGCCCAAGCCTGGATATTGTCCAGGTCTTGCTGTATTTGGACACGGGATAAGTGGTGCTGGGGCAGGTTCTCTCACCTGACTGTATATTTGGAGCCTCATCAATTGTGCATCGGTGGATTACCCTCGAAATCACATTTGTCCTCCCTGCCATCACCTGATGTCCTCTCCCCTGGTGCTGGAATCAGGAGGTCCAGCAGCCTGGGAGGAGCACGCAACTGAGCTTGGGAGGAGCACGCAACTGAGCTTGGGAGGAGCACGCAACTGAGGTCGGTGCTGTTGGGACGCAAGACCATGCCCTGCATTGCAGGAAGAGGTTGAATGAGGTACTCAGCTCCGCCAAGGGTAAGTTAACCTTCTGCACACTGCAAGCTCGCGCTCTTGTAACACAATCAGGCAGTCAAAGGCTTACGCTCCAGTGGGATCCCTCGCGCGCTGTGGGCGGAGGTGGCATCAGCCCTGAATGTCTCACGTACACTTTAACGTCGCCGCCATCTCATTTATCGTCCTGTGCGGACAGCATCTTCGGCCCTCACTGTGGAGAACTCAGCAGGCGCCGCACCCTTCCCAGCTGCGCACCTTCCCATCTCATGGGCAGCACAGTGGTTAGCACAGTTCCTTCACAGCTCCAGGGTCCCGGGTTCGATTCCCGGCTGGGTCACTGTCTGTGCGGAGTCTGCACGTTCTCACCGTGTGTGCGTGGGTTTCCTCCGGGTGCTCCGGTTTCCTCCCACAGTCCCAAGATGGGCAGGTTAGGTGGATTGGACATGCTAAATTGCCCTTAGGCTGGGTGGGGTTGCGGGATAGGGTGGAGGTATGGGCTTAAGTGGGGTGCTCTTTCCAAGAGCAGGTGCAGACTCGATGGTCCGAATGGCCTCCTTCTGCACTGTAAATTCTAAAATTCTATGATACCGAGATACAAGTGAAAAGTATTGTTCTGTGCACTGTCCAGACAGATCGTTCCATAAATGAAAAACATCGGACATGCGATAGATTCACAATGTAAATACATAGACACAGGCATCGGATGAAGCATACACGAGTGTAGTACTACTAGGACAAGATGTGTGAAGAGCTGAGTTGAGTCAACATAAAAGAGAAAGGTTAGAGATAGTGTTCGTGTTAGAATTAAGTTTTAAAAGGTTAGTACGGTTATAAAAGATGTAGGAAGAGGGTCTGTGGGAGAGATCTCAACTGCCCTAGACGCCACCCTCCAGCGCCATCTTGGAATCATTCCTGCCCTTCCCCCTGAACCTAAGAGCGGCACTGTGGTTAGCACTGTTGCTTCACAGCGCCAGGGTCACAAGTTCAATTCCCGGCTTGGGTCACTGTCTGTGCGGAGTCTGCACGTTCTCCCCGTCTCTGCGTGGGTTTCCTCCGGGTGCTCCGGTTTCCTCCCACAAGTCCCGAAAGACGTGCTTGTTAGGTGAATCGGACATTCTGAATTTTCCCTCCGTGTACCTGAACAGGCGCCGGAATGTGGCGACTAGGGGATTTTCACAGTAACTTCATTGTGTTATGGGCCAGGACTTAGAGAAACCCAAAGTGTATCATGGAGCTCACCTGACCCACAACATTTACTAGATTGTGGTTATGGGGAGCACACGGGCCCACTCTGCAGGTGTGGTGCAACAGAGAGCTAAAGCACTTTTAAATTAAAACAATGTTTATTTATGAAACCAGTTAACACTTTATAACCCCACAGGAAACATCTTAACAACTATCAACACCGATAAATCCCCAAAGAATACAGTACTCTATAAATAACTCTTAATCTTTCCTTGCAACATCCATAAGAGAAAAAGAACCCTATTTACAGAAAGACATCAGGTTTAACTTCTCCGCTGAGAGCAGTTACCACTTTGGAATCACCAAATTAACATTCTTCAGCTTGCAGCGATTCCTACACATCTTGCTGTGACTGCAGCTTCTCCAAAACTAAAACTAAACTAAAACACACCCTGTAGCAGACAGCCCAAAACGAAGGTAAAAGCAGACAGACAGCCCAGCTCCACCCACACTCTGACATCACTGATAAACACCCATTTCTTAAAGGTACATCCACTACAGCTAGTTTTACAAACACCTATTTCTGAAAGGTACTCTCACATGACAATTGCAGTGTTAATGTAAGCCGACTTGTGATGATAAAGATTATTATTATCACTGTGGATAACTCCATGTGGACGTCAACCTTCCCCCTTCTTGAGGCCATCACTTAAGGGATCAAACCTCAATGTGCAGTCGCTTTCGGCACATGACTTCGCGCATCTCCCTTACATGATACAAGGGACGAGTGATTAACATGCTAAGCGTCATGCGCATCTGAGACACACGCAGGGAGACATTCAGGGAGTTGGGAGCTTGGGTCACCCTCGAGATAAGCGGGCACATAGATTCACAGGCAGGAGGCATTCACACGATGAGACCATTATCACAAACTCAACATGTGTTTGCAGAGGTGCGTGACGTACACAGCAACTGGACATCCGTGCCACTATTGCGCTCTCGGTGGCTCTTAGTTCCTCTCTTCCTACCGCTGCATCGAGGTGCTTTCCCAACATCCGCAGCCTGCTGACTGCCTGAGGGGCTTTCAGCTTGGGGGGGCGGAGGAGAGGTTGGGAAGGATGCGTGCCTGCTTGTGTGTGCTGAGCCCTCCCCTGGAAGGGCTGAAGATAGCCTCAGCGCAGGATGATAAATGAGATGATGATAAAGATGTTGAAGTGTACGTGAGACGTTCAGTGCTGATATCCCCTCCGCTGGTAGCGTGTGAGAGATCCCAGAGGAGCGGGCTTTGGTTCCACTCGGAGAGTGTTGAGTTTGGAGTGAGCAGAAGGCCGACTCATCCTGGCAGAGCAGATCATTCGGCTGTTTTCCCCTGCAGGTTGGGTCCCCGCAGCACAGACTCCCGCTTGCGACCCCCTCCCAGGCTGCTGGACCTTCTGGTCCACAGCAGGACCAGAGATTAAGAACATAAGAACTAGGAGCAGGAGTAGGCCACCTGGCCCCTCGAGCCTGCTCCACCATTCAATGAGATCATGGCTGATCTTTTGTGGACTCAGCTCCACTTTCCGGCCCGAACACCATAACCCTTAATCCCTTTATTCTTCAAAAAACTATCTATCTTTATCTTAAAAACATTTAATGAAGGAGCCTCGACTGCTTCACTGGGCAAGGAATTCCATAGATTCACAACCCTTTGGGTGAAGAAGTTCCTCCTAAACTCAGTCCTAAATCTACTTCCCCTTATTTTGAGGCTATGCCCCCTAGTTCTGCTTTCACCCACCAGTGGAAACAACCTGCCCGCATCTATCCTATCTATTCCCTTCATAATTTTATATGTTTCTATAAGATCCCCCCTCATCCTTCTAAATTCCAACGAGTACAGTCCCAGTCTACTTAACCTCTCCTCGTAATCCAACCCCTTCAGCTCTGGGATTAACCTAGTGAATCTCCTCTGCACACCCTCCAGTGCCAGTACGTCCTTTCTCAAGTAAGGAGACCAAAACTGAACACAATACTCCAGGTGTGGCCTCACTAACACCGTATACAATTGCAGCATAACCTCCCTAGTCTTAAACTCCATCCCTCTAGCAAAAAAGGACAAAATTCCATTTGCCTTCTTAATCTCCTGTTGCACCTGTAAACCAACTTTTTGCGACTTATGCACTAGCACACCCAGGTCTCTCTGCACAGCAGCATGTTTTAATACTTTATCATTTAAATAATAATCCCTTTTGCTGTTATTCCTACCAAAATGGATAACCTCACATTTGTCAACATTGTATTCCATCTGCCAGACCCTAGCCCATTCACTTAGCCTATCCAAATCCCTCTGCAGACTTCCAGTATATACTGCACTTTTTGCTTTACCACTTATCTTAGTGTTGTCTGCAAACTTGGACACATTGCCCTTGGTCCCCAACTCCAAATCACCTATGTAAATTGTGAACAGTTGTGGGCCCAACACTGATCCCTGAGGGGCACCACTAGCGACTGATTGCCAACCAGAGAAACACCCATTAATCCCCACTCTTTGCTTTCTATTAATTAACCAATCCGCTATCCGTGCTACTACTTTACCCTCAATGCCATGCATCTTTAGTTTATGCAGCAACCTTTTGTGTGGCACCTTGTCAAAAGCTTTCTGGAAATCCAGATATACCACATCCATTGGCTCCCCGTTATCTACCGCACTGGTAATGTCCTCAAAAAATTCCACTAAATTAGTTAGGCACGACCTGCCCTTTATGAACCCATGCTGCATCTGCCCAATGGGACAATTTCCATCCAGATGCCTCGCTATTTCTTCCTTGATGATAGATTCCAGCATCTTCCCTACTACCGAAGTTAAGCTCACTGGCCTATAATTACCCGCTTTCTGCCTACCTCCTTTTTTAAACAGTGGTGTCACGTTTGCTAATTTCCAATCCGCCGGGACCACCCCAGAGTCTAGTGAATTTTGATAAATTATCACCAGTGCATTTGCAATTTCCCTAGCCATCTCTTTTAGCACTCTGGGATTCATTCCATCAGGGCCAGGAGACTTGTCTACCTTTAGCCCCATTAGCTTGCCCATCACTACCCCCTTGGTGATAACAATCCTCTCAGCCCCGTATCAGCCTCCCCAAACAGGCGCCGGAATGTGGCGACTAGGGGTTTTTCACAGTAACTTCATTTGAAGCCTACTTGTGACAATAAGCGATTTTCATTTCATTTTTCATTTCTAGGTCCTCACCTGTCATAGCCTCATTTCCATCAGTCACTGGCATGTTATTTGTGTCTTCCACTGTGAAGACCGACCCAAAAAACCTGTTCAGTTCCTCAGCCATTTCCTCATCTCCCATTATTAAATCTCCCTTCTCATCCTCTAAAGGACCAATATTTACCTTAGCCACTCTTTTTTGTTTTATATATTTGTAGAAACTTTTACTATCTGTTTTTATATTCTGAGCAAGTTTACTCTCATAATCGATCTTACTCTTCTTTATAGCTTTTTTAGTAGCTTTCTGTTGCCCCCTAAAGTTTTCCCAGTCCTCTAGTCTCCCACTAATCTTTGCTACTTTGTATGCTTTTTCCTTCAATTTGATACTCTCCCTTATTTCCTTAGATATCCACGGTCGATTTTCCCTCTTTCTACCGTCCTTCCTTTTTGTTGGTATAAACCTTTGCTGAGCACTGTGAAAAATCGCTTGGAAGGTTCTCCACTGTTCCTCAACTGTTTCACCATAAAGTCTTTGCTCCCAGTCTACCTTAGCTAGTTCTTCTCTCATTCCATTGTAATCTCCTTTGTTTAAGCACAAAACACTAGTGCTTGATTTTACCTTCTCACCCTCCATCTGTATTTTAAATTCCACCATATTGTGATCGCTCCTTCCGAGAGGATCCCTAACTATGAGATCCTGAATCAATCCTGTCTCATTACACAGGACCAGATCTAGGACCGCTTGTTCCCTCGTAGGTTCCATTACATACTGTTCTAGGAAACTATCGCGGATACATTCTATAAACACCTCCTCAAGGCTGCCTTGACCGACCTGGTTAAACCAATCGACATGTAGATTAAAATCCCCCATGATAACTGGTGTACCATTTCTACATGCATCAGTTATTTCTTTGTTTATTGCCTGCCCCACCATAATGTTACAATTTGGTGGCCTGTAGACTACTCCTATCAAGTGATTTTTTCACCTTACTATTCCTGATTTCCACCCAAATGGATTCAACCTTATCCTCCATAGCACCGATGTCATCCCTTACTGTTGCCCGGATGTCATCCTTAAATAACAGAGCTACACCACCTCCCTTACCATCCACTCTGTCCTTCCGAATAGTTTGATACCCTCGGATATTTAACTCCCAGTCGTGACCATCCTTTAACCATGTTTCAGTAATGGCCACTAAATCATAGTCATTCACGATGATTTGCGCCATCAACTCATTTACCTTATTCCGAATACTACGAGCATTCAGGTAAAGTACACTTATGTTGGCTTTTTTACCTCTGTTCTGAATCTTAACATCTCGATCATTAACCTCTCCTAAGTTGTATTTCCTCTTAACCTTTCTCCTAATTTTCCTTGTCGTTGAACCCATATCTTCATGTAACAACCTGCCCCATCGCTTACCATTAATGTTTTCACTTCCTGTTTTATTCCTTTTAGTATTACTGGTCCTATTCACTGAGCTCCCCTCAGTCACTGTACCTTGTACTGTCGCCCTTTTTGATTTTTGACTCTGGCTTCTCTGCCTTACACTTTCCCCCTTACTGCCTTTTGTTTCTGTCCCTGTTTTACTACCTTCCAACTTCCTGCATCGGTTCCCATCCCCCTGCCACATTAGTTTAAACTCTCCCCAACAGCTCTACAAACCACTCCCCCCCCCGCCTAGGACATCGGTTCCAGTCCTGCCCAGGACCGTCCGGTTTGTACTGGTCCCACCTCCTCCAGAACCAGTCCTAATGCCCCAGGAATTTGAATCCCTCCCTCTTGCACCATCTCTCGAGCCACGCATTCATCTTATCTATCCTGACATTCCTACTCAGACTAGCTCGTGGCACTGGTAGCAATCCTGAGATTACTACCTTTGAGGTCCTACTTTTTAGTTTAACTCCTAACTCCCTGAATTCAGCTTGTAGGACCTCATCCCGTTTTTTACCTATAATCGTTGGTGCCTATGTGCATCATGACAGCTGGCTGTTCACCCCCCCCCCCCACCCCAGAATGTCCTGCAGCCACTCCGAGACATCCTTGACCCTTGCACCAGGGGGGCAACATACCATCCTGGATTCTCGATTGCGTCCGCAGAACCGCCTGTCTATTCCCCTTATAATTGAGTCCCCTATCACTATAGCCCTGCCATTCTTCTTCCTGCCCAGCTGCACAGCGGAGCCAGCCACGGTGCCATGAACCTGGCTGCTTTTGCCTTCCCCTGGTGAGCCATCTCCCTCAACAGTATCCAAAGCGGTAAATCTGTTTTGCAGGGAGATGACCGCAGAGGACACCATCACTGCCTCCCTACTCTTGCTCTGTCTTTTGGTCACCCATTTTCTATCTCCCTCAGTACCTTTCACCTGCGGTGTGACCAACTCGCTAAACGTGCTATCCACGACGTCCTCAGCATCGCGGATGCTCCAAAGTGAGTCCATCCGGCGATGAAGGATCTCTGGCGCACAGAGAAAAGGGAATGTCGCTTGACGGAAAAGATCGGTACGAGTGTGACGGAATTGGAAGAAAAGTCCAGCATCGAGTTCGAACTCTTCATTCATTGATGGAAGGAGGCGGAAGCAAAAAAATGTTGCCAAGGATAGATCAGCTGCATTTCTATAGCACCTTTAAGCTCCTCTGACAGGCGCTATTATCAAACAAAATCTGACACCGAGCCACATTAGATATCAAGGCAAATGAGCAAAACCTTGGACAAAGGGAAAGGTCTGAGAGAGGCTCTTAAAGGAGGGGCGAGAAGGGGCTGCATGTGGCGCAGTGGTCAGCGCCGGGACTGCGGAGCTGAGGACCCGGGTTCGAATCCCGGCTCTGGGTCACTGTCCGTGTGGAGTTTGCACATTCTCCCCGTGTCTGCGTGGGTCTCACCCCCACAACCCAAAAGATGTGCAGGGTAGGTGGATTGGCCACGCTAAATTGCCCCTTAATTGGGGGGGGGGGGGGGAAATAATTGGGTGCGCTAAATTTTTTTTTAAAAGGAGGGGGCGAGAGGAAAAGCGAGATCAGCTTCAGAGAGGAAGTCCAGAGCTTAGGCCTTTAAACAGCTGCGGGCGAGCATGGCTACAAACGGTGGGGCGAAGAGGCCAGAATCGAAGGGAGTGCAGAGACCTCCGTCCGAGGCTACAGAGACAGAGAGGGGCGAGGGAAGGCCGGGGGTTACAGAGGGGGTTGAAAAATGAGCAAATCTGTCGGCAGGCTGGAGCCAATGTAGGTCAGAGAAGGCGACCGCGTGCCCTCATGAAGGTGCAAACGATTTCGCCGTGCTTCCATGCCCGGAGGTGAATCTTCGCCCCACTGGGAATCAGGCCGCCCCCCCCGGATGTTGTGTACGGTGTGCAGAACCATGGCTTCGGGACCAGTGAATGTGCTGGGTGGAGTCGGGGGGTGGGGGGGAGGCAATGGCTGCCTGCGTGTTGATGCATCAGATCATCATTGTCACGGCGCGCCCAGAGACACTGCGATTCATCCTGCAGCAGGGCTGTGCAACATTACAAGACTCGGATCACCCACTCCTCGCTGAAGCAATCCGTCTCTGACCCCGTTCACTTGTTTCTCAGGCCACGGGCTGAGAAGGTGGACCCTTCTTCCAGAGCTGGACGCTAGCCTGATCTCAGTGATATAATCGGAATTCAATCCAAAATGAGTTCCAGAAACCAGCGTCTCAAATGCTGAGCGAATGCGAGGCTAAGAGAGAGACCTATTTAGCATAGTGGGCTGGTTTAGCACAGCGGGCTAAACAGCTGGCTTGTAATGCAGAACAAGGCAGCAGCGCGGGTTCGATTCCCGTACCAGCCTCCCTGAACAGGAGCCGGAATGTGGCGACAAGGGGCTTTTCACAGTAACTTCATTGAAGCCTACTCGTGACAATAAGTGATTATCATCATCATTATCTTAGTGCAACACGGTAGCACAAGTGGATAGCACTGTGACTTCACAGCTCCAGGGTCCCAGGTTCGATTCCCGGCTCGGGTCACTGTCTGTGCGGAGTCTGCACGTTCTCCCCGTGTCTGCGTGGGTTTCCTCCGGGTGCTCCGGTTTCCTCCCACAGTCCAAAGACGTGCAGGCAAGGTGGATTGGCCATGATAAATTGCCCTTAGTGACCAAAAAAGGTTAGGAGAGATTATTGGGTTACGGGGATAGGGCTTAAGTGGGTCGGTGCAGACTCGATGGGCCGAGTGGCCTCCTTCTGCACTCTATGATCTATGAAGAGGTTTGGCTGAACTGTATTCGTGAACAATGTGGAACATTTCCCCTTGGCGGAGGGAGTCAATGACCAGGGGACGTAGATTTAAGGTGAGGGGCAGGAGGTTTCGAGGGGATTTGAGGAACCCAGAGAGTGGTGGAGGCAGAGACCCTCAGAACATTTCAGAAGCATTTAGATGTTCGCGTGCGATGCCAGGGCGATGGGCCAAGTGCTGGGAAATGGGATTAGAACAGACAGGCGGTTGTATTCGGCCGGCTCAGGCTCGATGGGCTGTAGGGCCTTTCCTGTGCTGTATGATTCTCTGACTCTAAAACAGAGATGGTCAAGAATGTGAAAATGAGGTTCAGCCGAGTTGAGAAGCCGTTCCTCCCCCCGACATATAATACCAAAATACCAAAGCCCGTGAACGTTTTTTTGATTCGTTCACGGGATTTAGGCGTCGCAGGCTGTGCCTGCATTTACTGCCCATCCCTAAGGGCGGTTTAGCACAGGGCTAATTCGCTGGCTTTGAAAGCAGACCAAGGCAGGCCAGCAGCACGGTTCAATTCCCGTAACAGCCTCCTCGAACAGGCGCCGGAATGTGGCAACTAGGGGCTTTTCACAGTAACTTCATTGAAGCCTACCTGTGACAATAAGCCATTTTCATTTCATTTCATTGTCCTCGAGAGGGCGGTTAAGAGTCGACCACATCGCTGTGGGTCTGGAGTCACATCTCGGCCAGACCGGGTAAGGACGGCAGATTTCCTTCCCTAAAGGACATTAGTGAACCAGCTGGATTTTTAACGACAATCGGCTCTGGTTTCATGGTCATCGTTAGACTTCTAATTCCAGGTTTTTACTGAAATAAAATTTCACCACCTTCAGAGCCGGGATTCGAACCGGGCTCCCCAGAACCTCACTCTGGGTCTCTTGCTTTCCCAGTCCAGTGACAATACCACTACGCCGCCGCCGCCTCCCCATAACTAGTTGGAAAAGATTGGGACAGGTTGGACAGGGGCAGCAAGAAAGGGTTCGAAGTCAGCACGGTGGCGCAGTGGGTTAGCCCTGCTGCCTGACGGCGCCAAGGTCCCAGGTTCGATCCCGGCTCTGGGTCACTGTCCGTGCGGAGTTTGCACATTCTCCCCGTGCTTGTGTGGGTTTCGCCCCCACAACCCAAAAGATGTGCAGGGTAGGTGGATTGGCCGCGCTAAATTGCCCCTTAATTGGAAAAAATTAATTGGGTACTCTAAATTTATTTTTTTTAAAAGGGCTCGCTGAGGTGGATGGATATAAATTGCTTCCGCATTGCGACTGAACCCAGATCAAGGAGACGTGAAGATAAGACAGAGACTGACAGATCAAGCCAAGAATTTAGGAGGAATTTCTAATAGATCCAAGAGGGCAGAACGGTGGCACAGCGGTTAGCACTGGTGCCTCACAGCGCCAGGGACCAGGGTTCAATTCCGTCCTTGGGTGGCTGTCTATGTGGACTTGGCACGTTCCGTTCCCCCGTGTTTAAAAAAAATAAATAATTTTGAGTACCCAATTCATTTTTTCCATTTAAGGGGCAATTTAGCATGTTCAATCCACCTACACGGCACATCTTTGGGTTGTGGGGGCGAAACCCACGCAGACACGGGGAGAATGTGCAAACTCCACACGGACAGTGACCCAGAGCTGGATCGAACCTGGGACCTCGGCGACCATGCTAACCACTTGCGTCGTTCTCCCCGTGTCTGCGTGGGTTTACTCCAGGTGCTCCGGTTTCCTCCCACAGTCCAACGATGTGCCAGTTAGGTGGATTGGCCGTGCTAAAATTGCCCCTCTGTGTCCAGCGATGTGTAGGTTAGGTTAAGAGATTATTCGGATATGGTGGGGAAGTGGGCTTGGATAGGGTGCTCTTTCCAAGGGTTCCGTGCAGAAGCAATGGGCCGAATGGCCTCCTTCTGCACTGTAGGGTTCCTATGACACAGAGGTTGGGAGGATGTGGAACTATTGAAGCAGATCGCACCGACACATTTAAGGAATGGGTGTGGTAGAAGAGATCCCAATGGGCCAGAGTGTCGGTCAGAGTGAGAGAAACCTCAGCTGCGGCTGAATGGCCTGTACCTTATGCGGCCGTTTCTATGCAGATGAGACACACTTCCTATTCACTCTATCCTTCCCCACCCCCAAAACATGTCACAGTGAACCCATTAGAAAATCTGCCTCCTCACCGCAGAATTGTCACGGTGCAGAAGGAGGCCATTCGGCCCGGCGTGTCTTCACCGGCTCACCAAACGAGCATCGTGACTCAGTACCGTTCCCCTGCCTTTCTTCCCCCCCCCCCCCCCCCCCCCCCCCCGAACCCCACGCGCATTGCTACTGCTCGAATATTCATCCAATTCGGATCCCGGCCCTGGATCACCGTCCGTGTGGAGTTTGCACATTCTCCCCGTGTCTGCGTGGGTTTCACGCCCCCCCCCCCCCCACAACCCAACGATGTGCCGGTTAGGTGGATTGGCCGTGATAAATTGCCCCCCGGATAGATTTGCCTGGTGGGCGGCGGCGCTGGTGGTGGTGCTGTGCCTCTCGAGTGTGTTGAGCTAACAAAAAGTGCCAGTCAATCAATTTAATTTCGGTCACCTTCTACTTTTGTTTTCCCAGCCAAACATACCTTTTACTTAAAAGGGTGCATTACTTCTTCTTTATGTAGCCTGACCTATTCGAAAGAGATTAGTGGAGTCGTGGTGGAGTTCAGGACGCTCTGCTGCGCGACAGACTTGTGCAACGCCACCTCCGGAATGGGGCCATCGCTTCTGACGGGCATCTTCGCAGTGGTTTGCGGCTGGGCCCTGTGCCGCCTGTGAGGACCGGAACGACCGGTGTGCTGAACGGGCGCCTCGCAGACGTTATCCCCCCCCCCGCCTCCGCCGTCACCCGCCCCATTTAATTTTTTTGCGCCAGAAGCAAGCCCCCGGGCATCGTGTTACTGAACTGGAAACCAGCCGATCGAGAAACGCCCGACGAAATAAGAGCTCCCTTTCTACTCCCAGTGGCGAGGTTCGCCCGATTTCCCACTCCCGATTTCAGTAGAGATCCCGGAGAAAACAGCAAGCATTGAGAGAGGGTAAAGAAAACTGTTAATGATAAACCTTTATGGACATTCTCTTTTTTTTGGGGGGGGCGGGATAAAGCCCTCTGTCCTGCCAAGAAAAAGAGAAACCAGCCCCACGTTGTGCGATCTGCCGTTGTTTGCTGGTGTTACTGCAGCGTGCTAATATTAGATACGTTGGGATATTCCCCCCTCCCCTGGCCACCTACCTGCGGAATTGGGACATTCAAAGTTTTAAACAAATGTGTTCTCAGCATGTGAGTGCAAAGGAGCTTTTTATCACCCATCCCCAGTTGCCTCGGAACTATTTGAGAGGTTTGAACCGCATCGTCCATTTTAAATGCGGGTGGCAGGTTTGACCCACTGATTTCCTTCTGCGCTCCCAGAGAAACACGAAACTTGGCATGCCGTGTTTTTTGTTCACAGGCCCCGCCTCGCTCCCCGTTGGGCGGGTTGGCAAAAGCCACACCCCGCCCGATTTTGGGGGCGCAGCTCCCGCCTGGCGAATGACATTAAGATCGCCGGCCCCGGCGTCACCGAAAAATGGCCTATTCCCCGCGCGATCCGAGACAGTTTTGTCACCAGGCCCGTTGAGAGGACCGTCGCGGGTAAAAAAAAAAATTCCACACCCTCGCCCAACCCAATTGTACTCACCTGAGGACAGCCGAAACCACCAGCTAGTCAGCGGGAGGGAGAATCCAGGCAGGCGTCGGGACGCTGAAGCCACATGGAGCCCCCCCGGCCCCCAGCCCCGTCATCTTGGTCAGCACAACCTATCGAACCTTCTGCCTGATGAACGTGGTCTTCAATCCGCTACCGCCTGGCACCTGAACGAATATCCGCGTTTCTTGCAATGTTGTGCCTTCGTTTTGCCGTTGGAACTTCAAAATTGTGTTTGTTCCCATGTTTAAAGACTACAAAAGCGAAACAGGAACGCTCCATTTGGCCACAACCTTTCCTACAACGTTGACATTTCAGTGTGAATTCTAAACTTTTGCAGTTGGCACCCGCACTACCTTTTTCTGGTTCCGCTGAAAATTTGTGCGTTCAATGTTTTCCTCCTGTGTGCACGCGTGTGCGTGTATGTGTGTGTGTAACGTCGCCAAATATTGTAGAGAAAGGACGCTCTCCTGGTCGAGGTTTCAAACCCCAGTGTTAACCTGCTAATTCAGCCCAGGACCCGTCTCCATGACGTGCGGCTGACTTGTTCTTCAATCTTAATCTTTGTTGGATTCCTTAAAATCTCAAAGCAAGAAACATTAAACAAAAAATTACTGCACAGTTTCAATTTGTTTGTCATTGACACCGATTTGACTCGGATTATGCACCTAGTGGGGGGGGAAGTAAGTAATTTTGAGTACCCGGGTGGGTCGGTAGACCGGGGAAGCAAATGCAAATGCAAATTAAACTGCGTATTAGCTGAAACTTAGAAGGAGGATCTCCAAAGGGTTTGTGAGACTGGCCTTGTTATAGAACACAGCACAGTACAGGCCCTTCGACCCACGACCACTTGTCCTAATCTAAGATCAACCTAACCTCCACCCCTTCAATTTACTGCTGTCCATGTGTCTGTCCAAGAGTCACTTAAATGTCCGTAATGACTCTGACTCCACCACCTCTGCTGGCAGTGCATTCCACACACCCACCACTCTCTGTGTAAAGAACCTCTGACATCTCCCCTATACCTTCCTCCAATCACCTTAAAATTATGTCCCCTCGTGACAGCCATTTCCGCCCTGGGGAAAAGTCTCTGGCTATCCACTCTATCCATGCCCCTCATCACCTTGTACACCTCTATCAAGTCACCTCTCTGCCTTCTTCGCTCCAGTGAGAAAAGCCCTAGCTCCCTCAATCTTTCTTCATAAGACATGCCCTCCAGTCCAGGCAGCATCCTGGTAAATCTCCTCTGCACCCTCCCCAAAGCATCCACATCCTTCCTATAATGAGGCGACCAGAACTGGACACAATATCCCAAGTGTGGTCTAACCAGGGTTTTATTAAATCGCGGCTCTTAAACTCGTAGAGTGCAGAAACCCGGGGCCACACCAAGGTGGGCGGCTGGATCGTAGAACTCCAAATGCAGAAGGGGGAGGGCCATTCGGCCCATTGAGACGGCACCGACCCTCGGAAAGAGCACACGGCCCACGCCCCCAAATCTCACCAAAGCCTTTTTGAATGCCCAAAGGGGTGATTCCGTGCGGCCAATCCACCCAACGGGACGCGGAGAAGGGACGCTTGGAGTAACGGGAAAGGACAACATCGGTGACCGGCATGTCGGGAGTGGGTGGGGTGGGGGGGGGGTCGGTGAAGTCTGCGTGGCCGAGGGGCGATCGAAACAGCGCGGTCATCCGTCGCGGGAGGGAGAGAGGAAACATGACGAGGCGGGTGATCGAGGTGGGACAGCCAGGAAGGAGGGAGGAGTGGGAGGCTCGAGGCCCGGGCAGGAAAGATGCAGCGACGTGACCCCCCCACCCCCCCCCAGACGCAGAGGGATGCGAAGAGGAAACGTGCGGCTGACGCATGGATTGACGCGGGAACGGACCAATTAGGAGCAGGTGTCAGGCCGCTCGGCCCCTCGAGTCTGCTCCCCCATTCAGTCAGATCACCGCTGACCCTGATTGGAAATTCAACCCCACATTCCTGACCATCCCCGATAAACTTACACCCCCCCCCCCCTTGTTAATCAAGAATCTATCCAGCTCGGACAAAAGTTAAAGTCCGCACCTGGTCGCGTTTGCCAGGGTGCGTCTCGGCAGCGAATCGTCCCACTATTCATCGGCACTTTGCCTTTCCTGTGGCCGGACAGCTGTCCGGCGCGAGGGTGCTCAGCTCGCCAGCAGGACCTGCTCTGTGCAGGTGGGGGCGCTGTCCTGAAAGGCTGCCCCGGTCTCTCGACTGCGCCTTCCAGCCCCTCCCACTTTAGAATCCGCCCTTCTCCCCACCCCCAATGGACAAGAGTTTGTCTGCCTGCTGGCTGTCTCTGACGGACGGCCCATCTGGGAAATGGGCCGCGCTCCCCTCCCGCCTGCTGCATTCTTCGGCGGCCTGTGGAGGTTCGCAGTGGGCGGCCGTTGTGACATGTCCGCACCCACCCGACCTGCTCCGCCAATTCGACCGCGATGCGCCTCATACCGCGACTTTTAATGACTTCCAGGCGGGACCAAGGCTCACGGCCGCTGCGGGTTCTGCCTGCCGATCGCGCATGCGGCGTGTGACACTCTGCTTCCACTGCCGTTTGAGCAAGTGAATTCCGGACACTCACCCCCCCTCTGAGAGTAAAAACAAATCTCCCCCAACTCCGTCTTAACTGAGTGAGCCCTTATTCTTAAACAGTCACCTGCTATTTTTATTTTATAATCTTTATTGTCACAAGTAGGCTTACCTTAACACGGCAGTGAAGTTACTGTGAAAAACCCCTAGTCGCCACATTCCGGCGCCTGTTCGGGTACACTGACGGAGAATTCAGAATGTCCAATTCACCTAACAAGCACGTCTTTCGGGACTTGTGGGTGGAAACCGGAGCACCCGGAGGAAACCCACGCAGACACGGGGAGAACGTGCAGACTCCACACAGACAGTGACCCAAGCTGGGAATCGAACCTGGGTCTCTGGCGCTGTGATGCAACAGTGCTAACTACTGCAATATGCTACCGTGCCGCCCCACGCCCCTAGTTCTAGATTCTCCCACAAGAGGAAACATCCTCTCCACATCCGCCCTGTTGCCACCCCTCAGGACCGTAAAGGTTTCAATCAAGTCGCCTCCCGCTCTGCCAAACTCCAGCAGATATAAGCTCAATTTGTCTAATCAACCCGCCCATTCCTGGTGTTAGTTTGGTGAACCTTCTAAATAAGGAGACCAGTACTGTGCACCATACTCCTCACGTGGTCTTACCAATGTCCTGTACAACCGAAGCATTTTGGTAGTCTGTGCAGAGGTATTACGGTACCTGGTAATGCTGGAACATCATTGGTAGATATTGTATGCTTCCTATTGGTCAAGCTGTATGGTAGCTCCGCCCTGCTAGGCGGGGTATAAGAGCCCGTGCCGCCCCAGCAGCCTTCATTCTGTACCTGAGCTGCTGGGGGAAACATCTAGCTTATTAAAGCCTTCAGTTGGACTACGACCTCGCTTTAGTGGTCATTGATCGTGCATCAAGCATAACCTTCCCACTTTTGTAATCAGTCCCCCCTCACAGTAACATTCTATTAGCTTTCCTAATCACCGGCCATCTTACGACAATGGGGGGGTGGGGGGGATGTCAAACATCGAACAACCATGTTGGTCTGTCACACATTTACACAATTTCAGAATAGCATTAACCCCTGGCATGTAACCCCTGGTCCAGAGGAGGTTCACAAGAATGATCCCTGGAATGTGTGGTGATATGCATCACTGTAAATACACAAGGGGTTAATGTAAATACACGACAACTAAGCAACCACTAGAGGGAGCACCGGAGACGTTGTGACACACAGACATACAGCTAATGAACACATAGAATAGGACACGACCAATGGGCAGTCAAGACACCCAGAGGTGACACTACCACAAGGGGGCATTTACACAACCCATATAAAAGGACAGGGCACACATGCTCTTACTCTTTCCACAGGCGACACTCAAGAAAGAAGGACAGGGGCAGGTCAGAAGCATCACACCCACCGCGTGGCTTAGACCAGACTGGTTAGTTAGACTGAGTTACTATAGCAAGATTAGCAAGAGAGTCGAACTGAAGTAGGAGAATTGTTAACTGTTCAATAAACGTGTTAAACCTATCTCCAAGTCTGAACCTTCCTTTGTCAGAGCATACATCAAGGAAACAGCTTATGCTGCATGAAGAAGTATAACACAACAGGATGAGCAGCTTGTCGTATGAGGAACAGTTGAGGACTCTGGGTCTGTACTCGGAGTTCAGAAGGATGAGCGGGGGGATCTAATTGAAACTTACAGGATACCGCGAGGCCTGGATGGAGTGGACGTGGAGAGGATGTTTCCACTAGTAGGAGAAACTAGAAGCAGAGGACACCATCTCAGACTGAAGGGACGATCCTTTAAAACAGAGATGAGGAGGAATTTCTTCAGCCAGAGGGTGGTGAATCTGTGGAACTCTTTGCCGCAGAAGGCTGTGGAGGCCAAATCACTGAGTGTCTTTAAGAGAGAGGTTCTTGATTAATAAGGGGATTGGGGGTTATGGGGAGAAGGCAGGAGAATGGGGATGACAAAAATATCAGCCATGATTGAATGGCGGAGCAGACTCGATGGGCCGAGTGGCCTAATTCTGCTCCTATGTCTATGGTCTCATACATAGCACCATACATCCAGGCAAGTTGATGTCTTGGTTATTATCTGAGCCCTGTTTGGGGTGGCCTGCAGATCTATCAGGATACTGGGCAAGACTTGCACCCAGCTGCTTCCAGTCCCTCCGACCACCATTGCCAGAAAAACCTTTAAGGTTCCAGTCACTCTTTCCTTCATGCCTGAGCTTTGATGGTGGGGAGGGATGTGGGATTTCTGTCTGAGTCCCACAGGCGTACACATTGCCTCTATTATCAGTGGCAGGAAGATGTTCATTTGCGAGGGATGTTGAGGCATTGACAGGATTCCTAGCCTGGCCCAGATTCATCCCACACTGTTTTATGCCACCACCCTCCCTGCAACTTAATTCCTAAGAGGTTGCATGAGCAAAAACGGGAGCTGTGCGGAGATTTGCAAACACGTCAACTGTCTGCTGAAAGGAATTAATTTCATCTACACGCCAGGCAAATATTTGTCCTTAGCAAATGCATTATCGAGGGTGCTGATACAAAGCATTCGTAGTGAAATTGCTGAAGGTGTAGTTCTGCAACTCAACCTTATTTCCACACTACCGGTGTCAGAATGAAACGACGTGAAATCCAAGAAGAGACCAGGAAGGATCAAACTCTTCAAGAGGAGATGAGGAACATCAACTCACACTGGCCCAGAGGTCAATGTACGGAGTTCTACAAATCCCGAAAGATGTGCTTGTTAGGTGAATTGGACATTCTGAATTCTCCCTCTGTGTACCCGAACAGGCGCCGGAGTGTGGCGACTATGGGCTTTTCACAGTAACTTCACTGCAGTAATTCAGTCGCAGTTAGGGCGGCGTTGGTGGCGCAGTGATTAGCGCTGCTGCCTCTGGCGCTGAGGACCCTGGTCACTGTGAGGAGTTTGCGCATTCTCCCCGTGTCTGCGTGGATTGGCCGCGCTAAATTGCCCCTTCATTGGAAAAAATATATATTTGGTACTCTAAATTTAATTTTTAAAAGTTAAATCGCATTTGTAATTTATTTTTGACAACCAAAGTCTCTGGGGTCGGATCTCGTGAGAACTTACCATCTAATACAAGGAGGCTCAATTGATGGAATCCACCACAGATGGTGAGCATTTATGTTATACTTTCAACGTTTGATCAGCATTAATTGTTAAAGAAATGGGGGGAGGGAAAAGGGACAAGTTTATCATTACTATTGAGATAGAATTTGTTGTTATTATTGTCGTTGTTTGTATTTATGTATAATTTTACCAAAAAATGAATAAAAATATATATTAAAAAAACATGTCATTTGATTCTGACATGGAACGTTGGCCTTTATTTCAAAGGGATTTGAGTATAAAAATAGGGTTGTCCTGCTAAAACTATACAACGCAGGAGTTAGACCGCACCTGGAATTACTGTGACCAGTTTGGGTCCCCTTATCTAAGGAGAGATATACTGGCCATGGAGGCAGTCCAGAGAAGGTTCACTCGGTCGATCCCGGGGTATGGAGGGATATCTTTATGAGGTGAGGTTGAGTAGGTTGGGCCTGTACTCATTGGAGTTTAGAAGATTGAGAGGGGACCTTATTGAGACGTATCGGATTCTCAGGGGGTTTGACAGGAGAGACACTGAGAGGATGTTTCCTCTTGTGGGAGAGTCTAGGACCAGAGGGCACAATCTCAGAGTCAGGGGGTCGTCCATTTGAGACGGAGATGAGGAGGAATTTCCTCTCTCAGAGGGGAGTGAATGTGTGGAATTCTTTCCCGCAGAGAGCTGTCGAGGCCGGGCCGTTAGGTATGTTCAAGGCCGAGAGAGACAGATTGTTAGTGGTATTGTCAGTGGACTAGTCATCCGGGGTAACCCATTCGACTGCTATCTCTGGCTCCTAAATTCATGTGCATGTACTGAAGTCCATTTCCCCTCTTTCGTTGTCCCTCTTTTGTTTCTTTGATGGCTGTTGTCAGCTCTGATGGCCTCCCAGTTTCTTTAATTAGACCCTCTGTCAGTCCACCGTCGAGTCTTTGAGGTGGTAATATGTCACAGTGTCTTGGTTCCGGCATCGGCACGTTTTGAAGGTCGACCCCCCCCAGTTGAGGTTTGCCCTGTTTGCTCCTGGCGTTCATGCCCTTCAGGCTTTGGGGATTTTACACGAATAAGAGTGGAGCTGGAGGGGGTACCGACCCGGCAAAGAGAGACCAGACAGGCCTGGTAACCATGGAAAGGTTCTGAGAAGCAGCAGAGAAGGTGCCAAAATGGATTTACAGAGATGACGCAGAATGAAAGTCGGCGTAGTCCCAGATGACCAAAGTGGGCCGAATGGCCTGCCCCTGCGACGTGACCATTCTAGCCCCACACCATCCCCACATCTCTCCTTCGAATAATGAACCAATTGCCCATTGAAGGCAAACACTGAAATTTGTAGCCAGCAGCGTGCCCGGAGAGAGTGCTGAATCTCAAGCACTTAGTAAAGGGGATTTTCTGAACGAGGAAAACCCAGGCCAATGTTTGGTACCTCTTGTCCTTTTGGTTCCTCCACCTTAAGTCATTGGTTGTCAACCCCCCTCCGCCTCCAGGCACAGGCCTTCTTCATCGACACCGACTGAACCCCTCAGACTGTCGGGGGTCGGGTAGAGATTCGTTGCTAATCCTCCCAACCTCACTTTTCCCCAGGCAGCGCTTTCAGGAAACAGCCAGGTTCCCTGACAGCGGGTACGGGATGAGCCAGGCAAAAGAGCGTGGACGTTGATGGGACCGACAGGTCCCTCCGTGGGCCAATGGCGCGCTTCCATTGAATTTCCTACCCTCTGTTTGGTTTGACTCCTGTCGCATGAATATCGAATTTGTAAACGCATGGGGGGAAAATCCCACCCCACGGTCTACATGAACAGGAAGGTCACTCAACAAGACAGCGATGGGAGAGAGATAGTTCCATGTAGAGCATTGTGTAAAAGACTACCTTGTAAATAGTTAGCGGCACGTCAAATAAAAGGTAAGGGTTTGCCAACAGGATCGCCCCCCCCCCCCCCCACCCCGCCCCCCCCCAGCCTTGTTAACAAATACGCCAAGGACCCCCATAGCTACCACACGCCAGACTGAAGGTAGCAATGGACGAAACCCATTCCGGCTCTTTAATTACCTTTATTTTTTAATATAAATTTAGAGTACCTGATTCATTTTTTCCAATTAAGGGGCCATTTAGCTTGGCCAATCTACCTAACCTGCGCATCTTTGGGTTGTGGGGGCGATTAGTAGTCAATCTCAGTGTTGTCAGGCTCCATCGCCCGTAGGCCGTACCAGGAGACGTCAAGGCTTCCTTCCCTAACAGACGAGACAACCCGGCAGTTTTATGGCTACCTTTCCTGGCACCGGCGATTTAAATTCCCAGACATATCTTGTTCTCCCAAAAAAAAACCCCCGAACTCGTCAATTCCCCCCAAACTCCCACCCCGGGACCTGAAGTCACACCCTGTAGGGGCGTTACTCATCCCCGCACCCCAATCCGCAAAAAAAAACCCTCGCCTGCCCAGCACTGCCATCGGTACCATCCCCTCGCGCAGTTGCAAACCTTGTGATGCACTATCAATTACGACGAGACGAGAGTAGAGAGTAATTGAGGCTTTATTACACAGAGATGTGTGGCCTCCTACAGCAGCTTACCAAATGGCTGCTGTTCGGAGAGCACACACATTTATACTCCGCCTCCTGGGCGGAGCCAGCAGGCAGGGATCTACCCCCGTACCTGTAGCACAGGGGCCTTACCATAATACCCATATATGCAACGTAATACAACAGTGGTGACTACCACACTCTCGAACTGACTTGACGATCTTTAAAACAGAATAATCTGGCTTCCCCCCTCAGGGCCAGCTTGTTGGAAAATGTGTGACTCAGTCTCCGGCTGGAATGCTTCCAGCGAGGTGGAGCTCCGCAGTTCAGAACATAACCTAAAGTTAAAGGTCTGGGGCTGATTGGGGCTCGTACCACTTGTACCCCTCCCCGCCCCTCGCCGACGTCCTGTCACAAGGGGCGGCCAGGCCTTGTCTCTCCAGTCAGGCCGGTTTTCCGCCCCTTTTTAAAATTTCCCTCCTTGAATCGGGGGTCAAACCGATTGAACTTCCGATCTTTCTCGAGGGCGGATCAAGGTGGGGGGGGGGGGGGGGGCAGTCATTTTATCCTTGTCCTGTTTTCAAACGTATTCCGATGACTCAGGGATTAAGCGGTGTGCATTTAATTTTCCTCTGCGGTTTTTGTCTGCTTTGCCTGTTTGAACATACTGAGCCAGGAACAATTATTTCCCTTGGGAGCCCTCATTCCGGTGGGGGTGGGGGGGGTTGCACAGGAACCCAGGGGGGGACTTGAGTTGAACTGCTGACGTTCGGAGGGTCAGAGTGACTCACTTTCTCACGGGGACAGGGAGGGGTGGGGGTGGTGGGTTGTGGAATTTTTTTTGCACCCCGCCCGATTCTCCACTGAAGGCAGCAGCAAATTGCATTTAGGTAGCACCATTCACGTCCGCTGGAGTTTTGCAGGGCGACTCGATCAAAACCTTTAGAACTACAGAATAGAATCGTCAAATCCCTACAGTGCAGAAGGCGGCCACTCGGCCCATCGAGTTTGCACCGACCCTCTGAAAGAGCACCATGCCTGGGCCCACTCCCCCCCCCCATCCCCGTAACCCCACCTAACCTGCACATCTTTGGACACTAAGGGGCAATCGATCACGGCCAATCCGCCTAACCTGCACATCTTTGGAGTGCGGGAGGAAACCGGAGCACCCGGAGGAGACCCACGCAGACACGGGGAGAACGTGCAGACTCCGCACCAGCATTCACCCGTGGCGGGAATCAAACCCGAGTCCCTGGCGCTCTGAGGCCGCAGTGCCTTTAGGACCCTGAGGGGCATTGAGAAGGTATTGGTTGGGTAGAGGATGTTTCCTCTTGTCGGAGATTCTAGAATGAGGTGGGGTCCGCTATTAAAAGGCCTCACCCATTGCTGAAGACTGGCTGGTCCAGTAGTTACGGCCCACCCCTAATTGCCCCTTGAGGAGGTGGTGGCCGAGCTGCCTTCTTGAACAGGCTCCAGTCCCAGGCGTGTAGGCACACCCACCGTGCTGTTAGGGGTGCCCAAGGCCAATGAGTCTCTGTCACTCGCTTCCTCAAAACGCATTGGGAGCAGAATCTTTGAACATTTGGAGGCCGAGCTGGATAGATCCCCGATTAACGAGGTGTGGGGGGTGAAAGGTTATCGGGGGGGGGGGGGGGGGGGGGGGGGGTCGGCTGGGATGTGGGGTCGAGGTCAGGATCAGCCAATGATCTCACCGAGTGGTGGAGCAGGCTCGAGGGCCTACTAATTGGTCTGATGGAACCAGGTTATTATTCCACCAGGATTGTCCAGTAACTAGGGGCTAAATCGCTGGCTTTTATCAGACCAAGGCAGGCCAGCAGCACGGTTCAATTCCCGTACCAGCTCCCTGAACAGGCGCCGGAATGTGGCGACTAGGGGCTTTTCCCAGTAACTTCATCGAAGCCGACTTGTGACAATAAGTGATTATTATTATCCCATTTTGGCAGCCCCCGGCCCATAGCTTGAATGTTATGACGAGCCCAAGCGCTCATCCAGGTTCTTTAGAAAGGCTGTGACGAAAGCAGCCTCGACCTCCCTTCCAGGATCATTTCACTCTTTTTTTTCTTTCTCCACTGGGTCATGCAGGGGACCATTCTCGTGAATCTTTCCCACACTCTCTCCCGCGCCTTCACGTCCTTCCAAAACGTGGGGCCCAGGACGGTACAGAATACTCCAGCTGAGGTCTAACTAGCATCTTGTGCAACTTTTATTTTTGTTCATTTATGGGATGTGGGGTCGCTGGCCAGGCCAGCATTCATTGCCCGCCCCTAATTGCCCTTGACAAGGTGGTGCTGAGCTGCCGTCTTGAAGCCGCTGCAGTCCCGGAGGTGTAGGTACACCCACCGTGCTGTTAGGGAGGGAGCTCCAGGATTTGGCGACACTGAAGGAACGGCCGATATATTTCCCAGTCGGGATGGGAGTGACTTGGAGGGGAACCTCCAGGTGGGGGGTGATCCAGGTATCTGCTGCTCTTGTCCTTCTAGATGGTGGTGGCCGTGGGTTTGGAAGGTGCTGCCTGAGGAACCTCGGTGAGTTCCCGCAGGTGAACCTTGTCGATGGTGCACACGGCTGACACTGTCCATCGGAGGGGGAGGGAGTGAATGTTTGTGGAAGGGACGCCAATCAAGCGGGGCTGCTTTGTCCGGGATGGTGTGGAGCTTCCTGAGTGTTGTTGGAGCTGAGCTCATCCAGGCAAGTGGAGAGTTTCCCATCACACTCCTGACTTGTGCCTTGGTGGACAGGCTTTGGGGGGTCAGGAGGTGAGTTACTCTCCGCAGGATTCCTAGTCTTTGACCTGCTCTGGTAGCCACAGTATTAATGTGACTGGGTCCAGTCAGTTTCTGGTCAATGGTAACCCCCAGGATGTGGATTGTGGGGGATTCAGCGATGGGAATGCTATTGAATGTCGTGGGATGATGGTTAGACCCTCTCTTGTAGGAGACGGTCATTGCGGGCACTTGTGTGGTGTGAATGTAACTTGCCACTTGTCAGCCCAGCCTGGATATGTCCGGGTCTTGCTGCATTTGGACACGGGCTGCTTCATTATCTGAGGAGTTGCGAACATTGTGCAGTCATCCGCAACATCCCAAAATCTGACCTTATGATGGAAGGGAGGTCCATTGATGAAGCAGCTGAAGATGGTTGGGGCCGAGGACACGACCCTGAGGAACTCCTGCAGTGATGTCCTGGAGCTGAGATGATTGACCTCCAACCACCACAACCATCTTCCTTTGTGCCGGGTATGACTCCAACCAGCGGAGAGTTTCCCCCCTGATTCCCATTGACTCCAGTTTAGCTCGGGCTCCTTGATGGGCGGTCAAAGGTTTGCCGCAATTCCATTGCTTGTGAGCGCTCTGAATCTGATTGGGCGACAAGGAGATGCTTCCTTTCCCTATTGGCCTGGAAGATGGGACCAATGACGGAGGGGTGGAGCACAGAGCACTTTGGGATGGGAGAGTGGGGGGGAGTGGGACGTCAGGTGATCAAACGACTAGGTGCTCACCTGGTTCTAATCGGTGACCTGATAGGTCACTTTCATTTAAAAAAAAAAATTTAGTGTACCGAATAAATTTTTTCCAATTAAGGGGCAATTTAGTGTGGCCAATCCACCTACCCTGCACATCTTTGGGTTGTGGGGGCGAAACCCACGCAGACACGGGGAGAATGTGCAAACTCCACATGGACAGTGACCCAGAGCTGGATCGAACCTGGGACCTCGGTGCCATAGGTCATGATAAGGAAGGAGGTCGGCAGCGACAAAGACCCGCAGGGGAGCCACATGAAGAGCTTAAATATGGCCATTGGCTCCCTTCCAAGAAATATAACTCGCAGGAGTGAGTGAAGAAAGAATAATGGAGTTTGTGTGGTGTGGATTGGGTGCGATTACAAGATGCGCATTTCATCAACGAGCTGTGGCAGTCTTGTTTGTTTGTGGTGAGGCTCATGAAAGATTTATTGTGTGTCTAAAACCTGAGACAGGATGGGTATAATCGTAGTCATGGCATTCCTGTGTTGGAACACGGACAGAAATGATTGAATACCTCTCTGTCTCCTGCTCTCTCTTGCTCTCTCTGTGCCTCACCTCCTGTGACAGAGGGATAACCTTGTTCGGGTCGCCAGCAACTGTCCGTGACGCAGTGTTGCGCACTGGAATGGGCGGCCCGTCTAGCGAGGGAAGGTTGGAGAGGTTAGGTTTGCATCCGCTGGGGTTTGGGAGAGTGAGAGGCGACGTGACTTGACGGAGCCCTTCAAGATCCTGAGGGGTGTTGGTCCCACCAGCCTGTGAACCCTCCCACCATAATTAATCTCACGCCACCGGCACATCTTTCCCTCACCAAAAGCAGAGATATTACCGAAACGAAAAAGGAGCCACGCCTGTCAAAGCTTGGCAGTTAACTGTGCCCTGCTGCTTTCCCCCTGGCAGCCTCCTCTACCAACCAATCAACACCCTCTGCTCACGCAGTATAAATTGTTGTTCGTTTCTGGTTGCTGTTCTTGCGAAACTGCACACCCCCCCCCCCCCCCCCCCCCCCCCCCCCCCCCCCCATCGATATGCGCAAGACAATAGACTCCAACAGTCTGCCTTGATTTTTCCCGCAATACCCAAGCTCTGAATTAGCAAACGCTGATTTAAGATCGTGAAGCAGGCCAGGCAGCGCCTGTGGAGAAAGAAACAGAGTTAATGTCTCAGGTTGACAATATTTTTCATAATAATAATAATCTTTATGATTGTCACAACTAGGCTTACATTATTATTTAAACGGTAAGATGTTAAAACATGCTGCTGTGCAGAGAGACCTGGGTGTGCTGGTGCACGAGTCGCAAAAAGTTGGTGTGCAGGTGCAACAGGTGATTAAGAAGGCTAATCGAGTTTTGTCTTTCATTGCTAGAGGGATGGAGGTTAAGACTAGTGAGGTTACGCTGCAATTGTATAGGGTGTTGGTGAGGCCGCATCTGGAGTATTGTGTTCAGTTTTGGTCTCCTTACCTGAGAAAGGACATATTGGCACTGGAGGGTGTGCAGAGGAGATTCACTAGGTTGATCCCAGAGTTGAGGGGATTAGATTATGATGAGAGGTTGAGTAGACTGGGACTGTACTCATTGGAGTTTAGAAGGATGCGGGGGGATCTTATTGAGACATATAAAATTATGAAGGGAATAGATAGGATAGATGCGGGCAGGTTGTTTCCACTGGTCGGGGAAAGCAGAACTAGGGGCATAGCTCAAAATAAGGGGAAGTAGATTTAGGACGGAGTGTAGGAGGAACTTCTTCACCCAAAGGGTTGTGAATCTCTGGAATTCCTTGCCCAGTGAAGCAGTTGAGGCTCCTTCTTTAAACTTTTTTAAGAAAAAGATAGATACCTTTGTAAGGAATAAAGGGATTCGGGGATATGGTGTTCGGGCCGGAAAGTGGAGCTGAGTCCACAAAGATCAGCCATGATCTCATTAAATGGCGGAGCAGGCTCGGGGGGCCAGATGGGTTACTCCTGCTCCTAGTTCTTATGTTCTTATGTAACACCGCAATGAAGTCACTGTGAAAAGCCCCTAGTCGCCACATTCCGGCGCCTGTTCGGGTACACAGAGGGAGAATTCAGAATGTTCAATTCACCCAACAGCACGTCTTTCGGGACTTGTGGGAGGAAACCGGAGCACCCGGAAGAAGCCCACGCTCTTGGTAAGGTCCCCCATGGCAGACTGGTCAAGCGAGTAAGGTCCCATGGGAACCAAGGCAGATTGGAAATTAAAATTGGCCAAGAGACAGGAAGCAGAGGCTGAGGGATGTGTCTGTTTCCAGTGGGGTTCTGCAGGGATCGGTGCTGGGGCCCTTGCTGTTTGTGGAGGGTATGATCCAGAGGTTTGCGGATCACATGAAACTGGTGGGGTAGGGCAGCACGGTGGCACAGTGGTTAGCCCTGCTGCCTCACGGCGCCGAGGTCCCAGGTTCGATCCCGGCCCTGGGTCACTGTCCGTGTGGAGTTTGCACATTCTCCCCGTGTCTGCGTGGGTTTCGCCCCCACAACCAAAAGATGTGCAGGGTGGGTGGATTGGCCATGCTAAATTGCCCCTTAATTGGAAAAAATGAATTTGGTACTCTAAAACCGCCAAAAAAACTCCTCTATTAGCCTTCTACCTCTATTAATGTAAAAACTGCCTTCTTATCCACCCTATCGATGCCCCTTGAACAATCATAGAATTTACAGTGCAGAAGGAGGCCATTCGGCCCATCGAGTCTGCACCGACCCACTTCAGCCCTCACTTCCACCCTATCCCCGTAACCCAATAACCCCTCCGAACCTCTTTGGACACTAAGGGCAATTTATCACGGCGAATCCACCTAACCCGCATGTCTTTGGACTGTGGGAGGAAACCGGAGCACCCGGAGGAAACCCACGCGCACACGGGGAGAAGGTGCAGACTCCGCACAGACAGTGACCCAAGCCGGAATCGAACCTGGGACCCTGGAGCTGTGAAGCAACTGTGCTAACCACTGTGCTACCGCGCCCTCCACGGTGTCCAATCTTACACACCTGTGCTGTCAGATCTTTGTGGCCCCCCCCCCCCCCCCGCCTCCCCCTGCCTGCCGACAGGGGTGCAACTCTGCCCCACGGCCTGCTCCTCGCACCTAGATTGCATCCAGTGATCGAGTTTGGATGCGGACAGGGCCTGGCAGCGATAGGCCCTGAATCGCCCTCAGCCCGCACCCTGAAAACGGCCACCCCGACCTCGGACCGGGCTGTTTCCCTCCACTTGGGAGCTGGGACACTCCATCAGGCACCGAGGGGCGGACGTGAAAGCTGATCGCTGGCTGAGTCAGCGGCTGCAGGGCAGGGAGTGAGAAAAACACATTTAATTCTGTGGGGAGACAGAGGAGGCCTTGAACAACTTGCTCATCGGTTTGAGAATTTTCACTCTTTTAAAAAAAAAAGAGGTATTTCTTTTTACTGGAAACGTATTTATTTGAACAGAATAACATAATGATAAAATATAAAACAGATGCTTTGGGGGCAATTTAGTGTGGCCAATCCCCCTAACCTGCACGTCTTTGGACTGTGGGAGGAAACCGGAGCACCCGGAGGAAACCCACGCACACACGGGGAGAACGTGCAAACTCCACACACACACACGCACACACACACACACACACACACGCACACGCACACACACACACACGGGATCAGAGGTGAGCTGGCAAGGTGGATACAGAACTGGCTAGGCCATAGAAGGCAGAGAGTAGCAATGGAAGGATGCTTTTCCAATTGGAGGGCTGTGACCAGTGGTGTTCCACAGGGATCAGTGCTGGGACCTTTGCTCTTTGTAGTATATATAAATGATTTGGAGGAAAATGTAACTGGGCTGATTCGTAAGTTTGCAGACGACACAAAGGTTGGTGGAATTGCGGATAGCGATGAGGACTGTCAGAGGATACAGCAGGATTTAGATCGTTTGGAGACTTGGGTGGAGAGATGGCAGACGGAGTTTAATCCGGACAATGTGAGGTAATGCATTTTGGAAGGTCTAATGCAGGTAGGGAATATACAGTGAATGGTAGAACCCTCAAGAGTATTGACAGGCAGAGAGATCTAGGTGTATAGGTCCACAGGTCACTGAAAGGGGCAACACAGGTGGAGAAGGTAGTCAAGAAGGCATGCGGCATGCTTGCCTTCATTGGCCGGGGCATTGAGTATAAGAATTGGCAAGTCATGTTGCAGCTGTATAGAACCTTAGTTAGGCCACACTTGGAGTATAGTGTTCAATTCTGGTCGCCACACTACCAGAAGGATGTGGAGGCTTTAGAGAGGGTGCAGAAGAGATTTACCAGGATGTTTCCTGGTATGGAGGGCATTAGCTATGAGGAGCGGTTGAATAAATTTGGTTTGTTCTCACTGGAACAAAGGAAGTTGAGGGGCGACCTGATAGAGGTCTACAAAATTATGAGGGGCATAGACGGAGTGGATAGTCAGAGGCTTTTCCCCAGGGTAGAGGGGTCAATTACTAGGGGGCATAGGTTTAAGGTGAGAGGGGCGAGGTTTAGAGTAGATGTACGAGGCAAGTTTTTTACGCAGCGGGTAGTGGGTGCCTGGAACTCGCTACCGGAGGAGGTGGTGGAAGCAGGGACGATGGTGACATTTAAGGGGCATCTTGACAAATACATGAATAGGATGGGAATAGAAGGATACGGACCCCGGAAGTGCAGACGATTTTAGTTTAGACGGGCAGCATGGTTGGCACGGGCTTGGAGGGCCGAAGGGCCTGTTCCTGTGCTGTACTTTTCTTTGTTCCTGGTTCTTTGTTCTTTGTCACCCGAGGCCGGAATTGAACCCGTGACCCTGGTGCTTTGAGGCAGCAGTGCTAACCGCCGTGCCAACCAGCCACGGTGCAGATAGACTGGGGATGATACAAAAAAGGACACAATCAACAAACAAGAACACATCCGATCTTAACCCCCTCACGACAAAAACAATAAAAACTAAACAAAAACCCTTGACAGCTGACGGTGACTAACTCTTTCAAAATGGCTGCCATCTTAGGCAGCTTCCCTCTGCTGGCCACCTAATGCTGCACTTGACCTTCTCCAAATCTATCAACTGCGTTAGGTCACCCGACCAGGCCGCGGCGCTGGGCGGAGTCGGAGATCGCCACAGAAGCAGAACTCACCTCCGGGCTATTGACGAGGGCATCCGCCGTCACCCCCGCCTGCAGCACCCCCAAGATGGCCGCCCACGGACAAGGCCCCAGCTCGCCAGTAAGAATTTCTGACACGGTGTTGAAGAAGGAGGGCCCAAATGCTTAACAACTTTGGACAAGGCCGGAAGACACGAGTGTGGGTAGCCGACCCCCGGGAACACCGCTAACACCTGTCATCCAGCACCCCCCCCCCAGATCATTCCAGGACCCTCCCCTCCCAGGACCTGACCGTCGAGTTTAAGCCCACTGGCACAAAGAGATGATGGCCGCCCAATAATAAATAAAGAATTAGGCAAAGCGAAACCACATGCCTGTCTGTCCCTCTTTAGAAACCGATCCTTACCCAGCCAAATAAAAGAGGAGAATAATTTGGTGACTCTTGACAAAGGAAGGATTTAGGTCGAAAAGTGGGGAGATGCTGAAAGAGAAATCTTTATTTTAACCGTCAGGACCCGGGGGCAGCACGGCGGCGCAGTGGGTTAGCACTGTGGCCTCACGGCGCCGAGGTCCCAGGTTCGATACCTGTCGCTGTCCGTGTGGAGTTTGCACATTCTCCCCGTGGGTTTCGCCCCCACAACCCAAAAAAATGTGCAGGCTAGGTGGACTGGCCACGCTAAATTGCCCCTTAATTGAAGAAAAGGCATTGGCTACTCTAAATTTAAAGAAACAAACCGTCCGGACTCCACCCGGCAAGGACAGGGAGGGATTGTCCCACTTCTGCGAGTCAGATTTGACCCCAATCACCAGACGAGCACATTGTAATTTCTGGAATGATGCCCAATGACGGGTCACATCACGAAAGCTGGACCTGGCAAGGTGACCAGGCAACAGCTCCAGATAGGCCTCCTCCCTGGGTTGTTGACCGAAAAGTATTTGCTCTTGTCCATATTCAACTGATACCCAAAGAAGCATCCAAAACTCCTGAGTAGCTCCATTATCTCATCCATCACGGGGACTGGATCCGTGATAGAACATAGAACACACAGTGCAGAAGGAGGCCATTCGGCCCATCGAGTCTGCACGGCCCACTTAAGCCCTCACTTCCACCCTATCCCCATAACCCCTCCTAAACGTTCTGGTCACTTAGGACAATTTACCACGGCCAATCCACCTAACCTGCACGTCTTTGGACTGTGGGAGGAAACCGGAGCACCCGGAGGAAACCCACGCAGAAACGGGGAGAAAGCGCAGGACTCCGCGCAGACAGTGACCCAGCGGGGAATCGAACCTGGGACCCTGGAGCTGTGAAGCCACAGTGCTAGCCACTCGTGCTACAGTGCTGATATAAAGAAGCAGATCATCTGAATACAAGGACACCCTGTGCTCCCTCCTATGACGTTATAGAAATGTACAGCATGTGAAGAGCTAGTGACATGTTACAATTATAGCCACTAGATGGAGCGAGGGACAGTACTATAAAAGGCTTCTGGGAGAGAGGAGAGGAGACTGGAGTTAGTAAAGCTAAAGAGGATAGAATATAGTTACAGTTAGAGTATAGAGATAGTGCTAGTGAGTGTAGTTTAATATAACCTATTTGTTTACGACAGGAATAAGTGTCGAACTTTAATTTAAATAGTGTAAATAAATTTAGCTTTGTTGATGAACCTAGCTTCAAGTGTCTTTGCGAACACTACGCTTTCCATCCTGAAGACAACCACTCAAAGATCACCACACCTCTGCCTCCCATTTATCCCCCTCCACTTAACCCTCTGGCCAGCGGTTCAATTGCTAACGCAAACAGAAGTGGAGACAATGGCCACCTCTGCTTCATACCGCTATTCGACGGAAAATACCCCGAGCTCAATGAATTTGCGCGCACGCCAGCTGCACAGGCCCTGCACGGTAACCGAATCTAAGATATGAACGTTTCCCCAAATCCGAACCTCCCAAGAATCTCAAAGAGGATAACCCACTCCACCCTATAAAGTGTTTTTTTGGCACCCATTGATTCAATCACCTCTGGTTCGGGCACAGGAGAGGGGGGGAAAGGACAAGATTTAACAGCCAACGTATTTGTCGGCCCTTAACGAAGCCTGTCTGGTCCTCCACGATCACCTCTGGGAGGCAGAACTCCAACCGAAGCGCCAACACCTTTGCGAGCAATTTGGCACCTGCACTCGAAAGCCAAATGGGTCGAAACGACGCACAGTCCAACGGGCCCTCGTTCTTCTTTAAGGATCAGGAAAATGGAGGCCTGCGCAAATGTGACGAGCAATGAACCCCGGGAGAAGGAGCCATTGAACATATCCAATGACACCAGGGTCAAATGGCCCGCCAACGTCGTGAACAACTCAATGGGAATCCATCGTGGCCAGGAGCTTTACCCGTCTGCATGAGCCCAAGCATTTTCATAGCTTCCTCAGAGCCCAACGGGGAATGCAACTCCTCCCGCCTTTCCCTTCCCCACCAATGGGAAGGATAAACTCTGCCATGGTCGAACGTTCCCCCGGGGGCTCCGGCCTAGAGAGAACGAGATAGAAGACTTCAACGGCCGTGTAGGCCTCAGGCTGGGCAGGCACCAAAACCACCACCCGAGTCCCTCATCTGCTCAACCTCCCAGGAGGCAGCCTGTCTTACCGCTTCAATTCAAATTGCCTCTGCAGGTTTCTCCTGCTCGCAAGCAGCTCTGGGGGGGGTGGGTGCAGCTCCGGGGTGGGTGCAGCTCCGGGGGGGTGGGTGCAGCTCCGGGGTAGGGGCAGCTCCGGGGTGGGTGCGGTTCTGGGGCTCCGGGGTAGGGGCAGCTCCGGGGTAGGGGCAGCTCCGGGGTGGGTGCGGCTCCGGGGTGGGTGCAGCTCCGGGGTGGGTGCAGCTCCGGGGCTCCGGGGTAGGGGCAGCTCCGGGGTAGGGGCAGCTCCGGGGTGGGTGCAGCTCCGGGGTGGGTGCAGCTCCGGGGCTCCGGGGCAGGGGCAGCTCCGGGGTAGGGGCAGCTCCGGGGTAGGGGCAGCTCCGGGGTAGGGGCAGCTCCCGGCTGGGTGCAGCTCCGGGGTGGGTGCAGCTCCGGGGTGGGTGCGGCTCCGGGGCTCCGGGGTAGGGGCAGCTCCGGGGTAGGGGCAGCTCCGGGGTAGAGGCAGCTCCGGGGTAGGGGCAGCTCCGGGGTAGGGGCAGCTCCGGGGTAGGGGCAGCTCCGGGGTAGGGGCAGCTCTGGGGTGGGTGCAGCTCCGGGGCTCCGGGGTAGGGGCAGCTCCGGGGTAGGGGCAGCTCCGGGGTAGGGGCAGCTCCGGGGTAGGGGCAGCTCCGGGGTAGGGGCAGCTCCGGGCTGGGTGCAGCTCCGGGGTGGGTGCAGCTCCGGGGTGGGTGCGGCTCCGGGGCTCCGGGGTAGGGGCAGCTCCGGGGTAGGGGCAGCTCCGGGGTAGAGGCAGCTCCGGGGTAGGGGCAGCTCCGGGGTAGGGGCAGCTCCGGGGTGGGTGCAGCTCCGAGGTGGGTGCGGCTCCGGGGCTCCGGAGTGGGTGCGGCTCCGGGGCTCCGGGGTGGGTGGGGCTCCGGGGTGGGTGCGGCTCCGGGGCTCCGGGGTAGGGGCAGCTCCGGGGTAGGGGCAGCTCCGGGGTAGGGGCAGCTCCGGGGTGGGTGGGGCTCCGGGTTGGGTGCAGCTCCGGGGTGGGTGCGGCTCCTGGGCTCCGGGGTGGGTGGGGCTCCGGGGTGGGTGCGGCTCCGGGGCTCCGGGGTAGGGGCAGCTCCGGGGTAGGGGCAGCTCCGGGGTAGGGGCAGCTCCGGGGTGGGTGCAGCTCCGGGGTGGGTGCGGTTCCGGGGCTCCGGGGTAGGGGCAGCTCCGGGGTGGGTGCAGCTCCGGGGTGGGTGCAGCTCCGGGGTGGGTGCAGCTCCGGGGTAGGGGCAGCTCCGGGGTAGGGGCAGCTCCGGGGTAGGGGCAGCTCCGGGGTAGGGGCAGCTCCGGGGAAGGGGCAGCTCCGGGGTAGGGACAGCTCCGGGGAAGGGGCAGCTCCGGGGTAGGGGCAGCTCCGGGGTAGGGGCAGCTCCGGGGTAGGGGCAGCTCTGGGGTGGGTGCAGCTCCGGGGTGGGTGCGGCTCCGGGGTAGGGGCAGCTCCGGGGTAGGGGCAGCTCTGGGGTGGGTGCAGCTCCGGGGTGGGTGCGGCTCCGGGGCTCCGGGGTAGAGGCAGCTCCGGGGTGGGTGCAGCTCCGAGGCTCCGGGGTGGGGGGGCTCCAGGGTGGGTGCAGCTCCGGGGTGGGGGGGCTCCGGGGTGGGTGGGGCTCCGGGGTGGGTGCGGCTCCGGGGTGGGTGCGGCTCCGGGGTGGGTGCAGCTCCGGGGCTCCGGGGTGGGTGCAGCTCCGGGGTGGGTGCGGCTCCGGGGCTCCGGGGTGGGTGCAGCTCCGGGGCTCCGGGGTGGGTGCGGCTCCGGGGTGGGTGCAGCTGCCGGGCTCCGGGGTGGGTGCAGCTCCGGGGTGGGTGCGGCTCCGGGGCTCCGGGGTGGGGGGGCTCCGGGGTGGGTGCGGCTCCGGGGCTCCGGGGTGGGGGGGCTCCGGGGTGGGTGGGGCTCCGGGGTGGGTGGGGCTCCGGGGTGGGTGGGGCTCCGGGGCTCCGGGGTGGGGGGGCTCCGGGGTGGGGGGGCTCCGGGGTGGGTGCGGCTCCGGGGTGGGTGCGGCTCCGGGGCTCCAGGGTGGGGGGGCTCCGGGGTGGGTGCGGCTCCGGGGCTCCGGGGTGGGTGCAGCTCCGGGGTGGGTGCGGCTCCGGGGCTCCGGGGTGGGGGGGCTCCGGGGTGGGGGGGCTCCGGGGTGGGTGCGGCTCCGGGGCTCCGGGGTGGGGGGGCTCCGGGGTGGGTGCGGCTCCGGGGCTCCGGGGTGGGTGGGGCTCCGGGGTGGGTGGGGCTCCGGGGTGGGTGCGGCTCCGGGGTGGGTGCAGCTCCGGGGCTCCGGGGTGGGTGCGGCTCCGGGGTGGGTGTAGCTCCGCGGCTCCGGGGTGGGTGTAGCTCCGGGGTGGGTGCGGCTCCGGGGCTCCGGGGTGGGTGTAGCTCCGGGGCTCTGGGGTGGGTGCGGCTCCGGGGTGGGTGCGGCTCCGGGGCTCCGCGGTGGATGCGGCTCCGGGGCTCCGGGGTGGGTGCGGCTCCGGGGCTCCGGGGTGGGTGCGGCTCCGGGGCTCCGGGGTGGGTGCGGCTCCGGGGCTCCGGGGTGGGTGTAGCTCCGGGGCTCCGGGGTGGGTGCGGCTCCGGGGCTCCGGGGTGGGTGTAGCTCCGGGGCTCCGGGGTGGGTGCGGCTCCGGGGTGGGTGTAGCTCCGGGGCTCCGGGGTGGGTGCGGCTCCGGGGCTCCGGGGTGGGTGTAGCTCCGGGGCTCCGGGGTGGGTGCGGCTCCGGGGTGGGTGTAGCTCCGGGGCTCCGGGGTGGGTGCGGCTCCGGGGCTCCGGGGTGGGTGCGGCTCCGGGGCTCCGGGGTGGGTGCGAGCGAGTACCGATGGCACACCTCGAGGATGGAATCCACCAGCCTCTGCTACTCCGCCCTCTCAGTTCTCTCCGCCGATGACCACCTTAAGGGATTTCCACAACGTAGAAGGTGAGATAGCATCCAGAGAACCTCGAGCATTCAGTGCAGAAGGAGGCCATTCGGCCCATCGAATCTGCACCGACCCACTTAAGGCCTCACTTCCACCCTATCCCCGTAACTCAATAACCCCTCCTGACCTTCTTTGGTCACGAGGGGGCAATTTAGCATGGCCAATCCACCTAACCTGCATGTCTTTGGACTGTGGGAGGAAACCGGAGCACCCGGAGGAAACCCACGCAGACACGGGGAGGACGTGCAGGCTCCGCACAGTCAGTGACCCAGCGGGGAATCGAACCTGGGACCCTGGAGTTGTGAAGCCACAGTGCTAGCCACTGTGCTACCGTGCTGTCCTTGACAGACTCACTTTTATTAACGTTAATATATTCCCCAATCGCCGAAGACATGCGTTCCCAAAATCTTTTGGGAAGGCCATTCGGCCCATCGGGTCTGCACCCACCCTCTGAAAGAGCACCCTACCCAGGCCCAAACCACCCCCCCCCCGCCCTATATCCCCACCTAACCTGCCCATCTTTGGACTGTGGGAGGAAACCGGAGCACCCGGACCATAAGGCATTTGTATCTCTACTGATTTGGATGTCGAATAAACTTGCTGAAGGTAAAAGACAAGTTTCTGTATTATTCCGCCATCACGTATCAGCATTTGATAGTAAAAAGGGTATGGTTTAGGAGGCGAGTTACGAGGGGGTGTGGTTGTGGTTTGGGAGGCGGGATGGGAGTCGGGGGGGGGGGGGGGGGGGGGAGTGGGTGCGTCCTCGCCCTTGACCAATATCTCACCCCTTCGACCGACATTAGCAAAACAGATAATCTTTACCGACTGTGGGATGGTGCTGGGCGCAATTGGCTGCCACGTTTTGGACATCGGAACCGGGACTAAACTTCAAAAGACCTTCATTGGCTGCAGGGAGCTTTTAGGGTCCCCTGCGGTTGAGAAAGGTGCTATACAAATGCAAGTGAGTCATTTCCACCTCTCCTTCCTTCCTGGCAGAGTTGAGCAGGCGGGTCTCTCCCCAGTTACCGCAGACAGTGAGTAGTCTTGGGTGTGTCTTTGCTCCTGTTGTACTGCGGGGCCACCTGGTGAGGGGCAGTCCACAGACAGCAGCAAGAAACTCCCTCGGAAGGAGTGGCTGCCGCAATCTCAGCCGGACGCCTGAAAAAAACAAAAAGGTGAGAGTTGATGGCAGCGGGGGAACTAAAGGCTGATCCTGCCAGGGAACATCACTGTGAAACCTGCTTCTGGGCAGACACACCCAGCATGCGAGCAACTCTCCTTCTCCATACTCCTCCTCCTGCTGTTGCCTGCCAACCTGCCCTCCCTCTGATTCACCTCCGCAAGAACGTCCTCTCTCCCGACTCCCTGACAGCTTGGTTATTTCTCCAGATACGAACACGGGGCGGCGGGGAACTTCACAGGGTCATGTAAAAATATATTGAATCATTTAATTTGTAAATGTGCAGTTACTGACTATTCAAATTTGACGTTCTGTAGATTGTAATCGAGTTCACTGCATGTGGAAGCGCATTTATAACTGCAGGTGATATTGACAACGTGCATTTACACGTCATGTGTGTACAGCCAGCCCAAGGAGTTTTTGCACACGGCTCCACCCGATTAACCTGGTGGGGAGGGCCTCCAGATTTAGGCCTTTGGAGGCCCAGGTTTCGCTGCAGCCCTCGACACACGGTCCCGGACGTTGGCGTGCGCCAGTCTGCGACACCGGGCCCGCCCGACCGCTCCAGGCACCGGGCGGCCAGCGGGTGTCGGGCGCCGCAGAAGGGGCCTCTGTTCAGGCGGGGCTAAGGGCCCCTTCAGCAGCGGTCAATGTTGACCTCGGTGAGGCAGGTGGCCAATGGCCGTGTGGTCAGACCGCCGGCCTGGAGGCCACCCCCAGCAAAGCCTGCAATCTCAACGCCCCATCTCAATAAACCCCCGTGCGACAGAGCAGGTCCCCCTCCCACCTCCCCAAAGATAGACTTCACTCGTGATGTTTGAAAGCCGGCATTAACAAAACATTTTAACTGGAAATGTATAGGAAGCAGCTTAGATTTGAACTTGGCTCCGCTCGCCGTGTCACACACTGAGCTGGGCCAACACCATCTCAACATCTGGGCTGTGACACTGCATCGTCCACATCGGGTACATGGCCCCTTTTACACCAATCACCAATCCTTCGGTCCAAGTTTAATATGGGATGTGGGGGTCGCTGGGTATCCCAGCATTTATTGTCCGTCCCTAATTGCCCCTTGACAAGGTGGTGCTGAGCTGCCGTCTTGAAGCCGCTGCAGTCCCTGGGTGTAGGTACACCCACCGTGCTGTTAGGGAGGGAGCTCCAGGATTTGGCGACACTGAAGGAAGGCCGATATATTTCCCAGTCGGGATGGGGAGTGACTTGGAGGGGAACCTCCAGGTGGGGGTGATCCCAGGTATCTGCTGCTCTTGTCCTTCTAGATGGTGGTGGCCGTGGGTTTGGAAGGTGCTGCCTGAGGAACCTCGGTGAGTTCCTGCGGTGAACCTTGTGTGGCGCGAATGTTCCGCATTTCAAACTGGGTGACAGGAACGCTGCCGTCTCGATTACCCGAGGGATGCCTTAAAGGGGAAGCGCCCATTTGAGGAGTAAAGTCTACAAGAGGGGGAGGGGGAGAAAAGATTTGGGGGCTTTGCTTATAGCGTCGGAGGAATGCGAGGGGGAGGTGAGTCTTCGTGGAGAATCCACATCTCTTTAGCGACAAGATCTCCCGGGAAGTTCAGTTGACGCCTGGGGCAGGTTTGTTAAGAGTAAAACAGCCCCGGCATGTTCATTATTGTTCTCTGCGATGCAAATAATCGAGGCCACACATCCCGAATGAACAGGTAAGGTGGCTCCCCCAAACCAGATAGCTGTAGAGTCAGGCTTGTTATTCCTCACTGATGAGGGCGAACAATGGTTGGGTGTGTGGTGTCGCATTGTAAATGGCTGTGTGCAAATACATCATCCCAACATCCATGTGGCTGCCAGCTAATTATCTTTGTGTTCCAACACATTTACAGCACCCAATTCTTTTTTTTTCCCCACCAATTAAGGGCCCCCTTGCCAGCTCATTATCTATAGTTTAATTGGTGCTCGGAACTCGAAATCCTGTTCCTCGGAGTCAATCTCCCATTTCATCAGCCTGGCCCTGGATTCTGATCATCGCGGCCCCCGTTTTCCCGGGATTGCGGCCGGGAAGTGCAGAGGAGGATGGTCGGTGCTGACTTCCCCGTCGCGAGCACCATCTGGATCCCCCCCCCCCCCACCCCTCCCGGGTGGATCCGACGCCGTGTCAAATGATTTTAAAACGGGTTAAAGGGATATGGGGAAGAGGTAGGGAAGTGGGTTCGAGACCAGGAGGAGATCAGCCATGATTGACTGGCGGAGTAGGCTCGAGGGGCTGAATTGCCGACCTCTCCTCCCAACTGCTCTGTTCTTTGCTTCCAAAATGTGGGCTCCCAGAGGTAAAAGTGACTCGCGTTGTGTCCCCGCCCCGACAGACCCTCGTTCGTGCCGACACCGAGCGGGTTCAAGATGGCCGCCCGCCGCCACCTTCTCAAGGGGGCAATTGGGGGGGGGGAGCGATAAATGCTGGGCACAGCCAGCGACCCCCTCATCCTCGTGAACGAACGAGAAAAACGAAACCCCCGCCAAACGTGAGTGAAAGCGGGTGAGCTCTTCATTCAGCGCGTTGCTCTCCGCGGGGTCTTGCTGAGCGCAGCCTGGCTGCCATGTTTCCTAGTTGGCTACCTTATTGCCTGTCAGACCACAAGATGCTGCAGCACCGTGCTGGGAAAGCATGGTGTCCGCTCTTCGAATGACCACGACATTAATTGCATCTGCATTGCGCCTGCACCAGTGTCAAACATCCCAGGGTGCTCTACGGGGGGGGGGGGTTAAGAAACAAAATGTAACACTGAGTCGAAGTGCGTGCCAGCCAATGGCCCTCGACCCCCGGCCTAGGCACAGCAAGCTCCCACAGACGGCAGACTGATCATCACGGTTGGATACCCCATCTTTTCAGAAAGGTTGGTCAAGAGGTTGGTTACTGGGCGGGCACCGAGAACAGAACTTCAAGGTGACATTTTGGGATGAAGCTTGACTTCAGAATCATAGAATCCCTGCCGTGCACAGGGAGACCATTCAGCCCGAGCCTTTACCGATCTGTACCGATCCACTCCACCCAATACCCGAGCTCCCGTAACTTAACTTTTCCATCCCTGGTCACTAAGGGCAATTTAGCACGGCCAATCCACCTAACCTGCATGTCCCTGGACTTGTGGGAGGAAACCGGAGCACCCGGAGGAAACCCACGCAGACACGGGGAGAACGTGCAGACTCCGCACAGACAGTGACCCGAGGCACGAATTGAACCCGGGACCCTGGCGCTGTGAAGCAACAGTGCTAACCACTGTGGGACTCCGGGTCCTGGCACTGTGAGGCAGCTGTGCTAGTTACACACACACTGGGATTGGCTCAACGCCAAACTTGTCCATTAAAACATTCCTAACCCCCAAACCGGTGCCGATGATGCCACGACACACATCAATGTTAACCCCTCCCCGAATTAACCTCAGCTTCCCTTCTCAAAACATCAAATAACCACAACATCTTAAAGAGCTGCCACTTAAAACCCAGAGACAAAACCTCACGGCTTTGCGCAAACCTTCCTCCAGAGCAGCTCAATAGCACAGTGGTTAGCACTGCTGCCTCACAGCGCCAGGGACCCGGGTTCGATTCCCCGCTGGGTCACTGTCTGTGCGGAGTCTGCACGTTCTCCCCGTGTCTGCGGGGGTTTCCTCCGGGTGCTCCGGTTTCCTCCCACAAGTCCCGAAAGACGTGCTGTTCGGTGAATTGGACATTCTGAATTCTCCCTCTGTGACCCGAACAGGCGCCGGAATGTGGCGACGAGGGGATTTTCACAGTAACGTCATTGCAGTACTGAGGGAGTGCCGCACTGTCAGAGGGTCAGTACTGAGGGAGTGCCGCACTGTCAGAGGGTCAGTACTGAGGGAGTGCCGCACTGTCAGAGAGTCAGTACTGAGGGAGTGCCGCACTGTCAGAGGGTCAGTACTGAGGGAGTGCTGCACTGTCAGAGGGCCAGTACTGAGGGAGTGCCGCACTGTCAGAGGGTCAGTACTGAGGGAGTGCCGCACTGTCAGCGGGTCAGTAATGAGGAAGTGCCGCATTGTCAGAGGGTCAGTACTGAGGGAGTGCTGCATTGTTAGAGGGTCAGTACTGAGGGAGTGCGGCACTGTCAGTTGGTCAGTACTGACTGAGTGCCGCACTGTCAGAGGGTCAGTACTGAGAGAGTGCCGCACTGTCAGAGGGTCAGTACTGAGGGAGTGCCGCACTGTCATACGGTTAGTACTGAGGGAGTGCGGCCCTGTCAGAGGGTCAGTACTGAGGGAGTGCGACACTGTCAGTGGGTCAGTACTGACTCAGTGCCGCACTGTCAGAGGGTCAGTACTGAGAGAGTGCCGCACTGTCAGAGGGTCAGTACTGAGGGAGTGCCGCACTGTCAGAGGGTCAGTACTGAGGGAGTGCCACACTGTCAGAGGGTCAGTACTGAGGGAGTGCTGCACTGTGAGAGGGTCAGTACTGAGGGAGTGCTGCACTGTGCGAGGGTCAGTACTGAGGGTGTGCTGCTCTGTCAGAGGGTCAGTACTGAGGGAGTGCAGCACTGTCAGAGGGTCAGTACTGAGGGAGTGCTGCACTGTCAGAGGGTCAGTACTGAGGGAGAGCCGCACTGTCAGAGGGTCAGTACTGAGGGAGTGCTGCACTGTGCGAAGGTCAGTACTGAGGGTGTGCTGCACTGTCAGAGGGTCAGTACTGAGGGAGTGCTGCACTGTCAGAGTGTCAGTACTGAGGGAGTGCTGCACTGTCAGAGGGTCAGTACTGAGGGAGAGCTGCACTGTCAGAGGGTCAGTACTGAGGGAGTGCTGCACTGTCAGAGGGTCAGTACTGAGGGAGTGCTGCACTGTCAGAGGGTCAGTACTGAGGGAGTGCCGCACTGTCAGAGGGTCAGTACTGAGGGAGTGCTGCACTGTCAGAGGGTCAATACTGAGGGAGTGCTGCACTGTCAGAGGGTCAATACTGAGGGAGGGCTGCACTGTCAGAGGGTCAGTACTGAGGGAGTGCTGCACTGTCAGAGGGTCAGTACTGAGGGAGTGCTGCACTGTCAGAGGGTCAGTACTGAGGGAGTGCTGCACTGTGCGAAGGTCAGTACTGAGGGTGTGCTGCACTGTCAGAGGGTCAGTACTGAGGGAGTGCTGCACTGTCAGAGTGTCAGTACTGAGGGAGTGCTGCACTGTCAGAGGGTCAGTACTGAGGGAGAGCTGCACTGTCAGAGGGTCAGTACTGAGGGAGTGCTGCACTGTCAGAGGGTCAGTACTGAGGGAGTGCTGCACTGTCAGAGGGTCAGTACTGAGGGAGTGCCGCACTGTCAGAGGGTCAGTACTGAGGGAGTGCTGCACTGTCAGAGGGTCAATACTGAGGGAGTGCTGCACTGTCAGAGGGTCAATACTGAGGGAGGGCTGCACTGTCAGAGGGTCAGTACTGAGGGAGTGCTGCACTGTCAGAGGGTCAGTACTGAGGGAGTGCTGCACTGTCAGAGGGTCAGTACTGAGGGAGTGCCGCACTGTCAGAGGGTCAGTACTGAGGGAGTGCTGCACTGTCAGAGGGTCAGTACTGAGGGAGCGCCGCACTGTCAGAGGGTCAGTACTGAGGGAGTGCCGCACTGTCAGAGGGTCAGTACTGAGGGAGTGCCGCACTGTCAGAGGGTCAATACTGAGGGAGTGCTGCACCTTCAGAGGGTCAGTACTAGGGAGCGCTGCACTGTCAGAGGGTCAGTACTGAGGGAGTGCTGCACTGTCAGAGGGTCAATACTGAGGGAGTGCTGCACCTTCAGAGGGTCAGTACTAGGGAGCGCTGCACTGTCAGAGGGTCAGTACTGAAGGAGTGCCGCACTGTCAGAGGGTCAGTACTGAGGGAGTGCCGCACTGTCAGAGGGTCAATACTGAGGGAGTGCTGCACCTTCAGAGGGTCAGTACTAGGGAGCGCTGCACTGTCAGAGGGTCAGTACTGAGGGAGTGCTGCACTGTCAGAGGGTCAGTACTGAGGGAGTGCCGCACTGTCAGAGGGTCAGTACTGAGGGAGTGCCGCACTGTCAGAGGGTCAGTACTGAGGGAGTGCTGCACCTTCAGAGGGTCAGTACTAGGGAGCGCTGCACTGTCAGAGGGTCAGTACTGAGGGAGTGCCGCACTGTCAGAGGGTCAGTAATGAGGGAGTGCCGCACTGTCAGAGGGTCAGTACTGAGGGAGTGCCGCACTGTCAGAGGGTCAGTACTGAGGGAGTGCCGCACTGTCAGAGGGTCAGTACTGAGGGAGTGCCGCACTGTCAGAGGGTCAGTACTGAGGGAGTGCCGCACTGTCAGAGGGTCAGTACTGAGGGAGTGCTGCACCTTCAGAGGGTCAGTACTAGGGAGCGCTGCACTGTCAGAGGGTCAGTACTGAGGGAGTGCCGCACTGTCAGAGGGTCAGTAATGAGGGAGTGCCGCACTGTCAGAGGGTCAGTACTGAGGGAGTGCCGCACTGTCAGAGGGTCAGTACTGAGGGAGTGCCGCACTGTCAGAGGGTCAGTACTGAGGGAGTGCTGCATTGTCAGAGGGACAGAGAACATAGAACATAGAACAATACAGCGCAGTACAGGCCCTTCGGCCATCGATGTTGCACCGACATGGGAAGTCAAAAAACAAAAGCCATCTAACCTACACTATGCCATTATCATCCATATGCTTATCCAATAAACTTTTAAATGCCCTCAATGTTGGCGAGTTCACTACTGTAGCAGGTAGGGCATTCCACGGCCTCACCACTCTTTGCGTAAAGAACCTACCTCTGACCTCTGTCCTATATTTATTACCCCTCAGTTTAAAGTTATGTCCCCTCGTGCCAGCCATATCCATCCGCGGGAGAAGTATCTCACTGTCCACCCTATCTATCCCTCTGATCATTTTGTATGCCTCTATTAAGTCTCCTCTTAACCTTCTTCTCTCCAACGAAAACAACCTCAAGTCCATCAGCCTTTCCTCATAAGATTTTCCCTCCATACCAGGCAACATCCTGGTAAATCTCCTCTGCACCCGTTCCAAAGCCTCCACGTCCTTCCTATAATGCGGTGACCAGAACTGTACGCAATACTCCAAATGCAGCCGTACCAGAGTTTTGTACAGCTGCAACATGACCTCATGACTCCGGAACTCAATCCCTCTACCAATAAAGGCCAACACACCATAGGCCTTCTTCACAACCCTATCATCCTGGGTGGCAACTTTCAGGGATCTATGTACATGGACACCGAGATCCCTCTGCTCATCCACACTTCCAAGAATTTTACCATTAGCCAAATATTCCGCATTCCGGTTATTCCTTCCAAAGTGAATCACCTCCCACTTCTCTACATTAAACTCCATTTGCCACCTCTCAGCCCAGCTCTGCAGCTTATCTATGTCCCTCTGTAACCTGCTACATCCTTCCGCACTGTCGACAACACCACCGACTTTAGTGTCTTCTGCAAATTTACTCACCCACCCTTCTGCGCCCTCCTCTAGGTCATTGATAAAAATGACAAACAGCAACGGCCCCAGAACAGATCCTTGTGGTACGCCACTTGTAACTGAACTCCATTCTGAACATTTCCCATCAACCACCACCCTCTGTCTTCTTTCAGCTAGCCAATTTCTGATCCACATCTCTAAATCACCCTCAATCCCCAGCCTCCGTATTTTATGCAATAGCCTACCGTGGGGAACCTTATCAAACGCTTTACTGAAATCCATATACACCACATCAACTGCTCTACCCTCGTCTACCTGTTCAGTTACCTTCTCAAAGAACTCGATAAGGTTTGTGAGGCATGACCTACCCTTCACAAAGCCATGCTGACTATCCCTAATCATATTATTCCTATCTAGATGATTATAAATCTTGCCTCTTATAATCCCCTCCAAGACTTTACCCAAGACGTGAGGCTCACCGGTCTATAGTTGCCGGGGTTGTCTCTACTCCCCTTCTTGAACAAAGGGACCACATTTGCTATCCTCCAGTCCTCTGGCACTATTCCTGTAGCCAATGATGACATAAAAATCAAAGCCAAAGGCTCAGCAATCTCTTCCCTGGCCTCCCAGAGAATCCTAGGATAAATCCCATCAGGCCCTGGGGACTTATCTATTTTCAGCCTGTCCAGAATTGCCAACACCTGTTCCCTACGTACCTCAATGCCATCTATTCTAATAGCCTGGGTCTCAGCATTCTCCTCCACAACATTATCTTTTTCCTGAGTGAATACTGACGAAAAATATTCATTTAGTATCTCACCTATCTCTTCAGACTCCACACACAACTTCCCATCCCTGTCCTTGACTGGCCCTATTCTTACCCTAGTCATTCTTTTATTCCTGACATACCTATAGAAAGCTTTTGGGTATTCCTTGATCCTACTTGCCAAATACTTCTCATGTCCCCTCCTTGCTCGTCTTAGCTCTCTCTTTAGATCCTTCCTTGCTACCTTGTAACTATCGATCGCCCCAACTGAAACTTCACACCTCATCTTCACATAGGCCTCCTTCTTCCTCTTAACAAGAGATTCCACTTCTTTGGTAAACCACGGTTCCCTCGCTCGACGCCTTCCTTCCTGCCTGACCGGTACATACTTATCAAGAACACGCAGTAGCTGTTCCTTGAACAAGCTCCACATATCCAGTGTGCCCAACTCTTGCAGCCTACTTCTCCAACCTACCCCTCCCAAGTCATGTCTAATGGGGGAATCATAATTGCCCTTCCCCCAGCTATAACTCTTGCCCTGCGGTGTATACTTATCCCTTTCCACCACTAACGTAAACGTCACCGAATTGTGGTCACTGTCCCCAAAGTGCTCACCTACCTCCAAATCTAACACCTGGCCTGGTTCATTACCCAAAACCAAATCCAACGTGGCCTCGCCTCTTGTTGGCCTGTCAACATATTGTGTCAGGAAACCCTCCTGCACACATTGTACAAAAAACGACCCATCTAATGTACTCGAACTATATCTTTTCCAGTCAATATTTGGAAAGTTAAAGTCTCCCATAATAACTACCCTGTTACTTTCGCTCTTATCCAGAATCATCTTCGCCATCCTTTCCTCTACATCCCTAGAACTATTAGGAGGCCTATAGAAAACTCCCAACAGGGTGACCTCTCCTTTCCTGTTTCTAACCTCAGCCCATACTATCTCGGAAGAAGAGTCTCCATCTAGCATCCTCTCCGCCACCGTAATACTGCTCTTGACTGGCAGCGCACACCTCCCCTCTTTTGCCTCCTTCTCTGAGCTTACTAAAACACCTAAACTCCGGAACCTGCAACGACCATTCCTGTCCGTGCTCTATCCATGTCTCCGAGGGTCTATCCATGTCACTGTCAGAGGGTCAGTACTGAGGGAGTGCTGCACTGTCAAAGGGTCAGTACTGAGGGAGTGCCGTACTGTCAGAGGGTCAGTACTGAGGGAGTGCCGCACTGTCAGGACGTCAGTACTGAGGGAGTGCTGCACTGTCAGAGGGTCAGTACTGAGGGAGTGCCGCACTGTCAGAGGGTCAGTACTGAGGGAGTGCCGCACTGTCAGGATGTCAGTACTGAGGGAGTGCCGCACTGTCAGAGGGTCAGTACTGAGGGAGTGCCGCACTGTCAGAGGGTCAGTACTGAGGGAGTGCCGCACTGTCAGAGGGTCAGTACTGAGGGAGTGCCGCACTGTCAGAGGGTCAGAACTGAGGGAGTGCCGCACTGTCAGAGGGTCAGTACTGAGGGAGTGCCACACTGTCAGAGGGTCAGTACTGAGGGAGTGCTGCACTGACAGAGGGTCAGAACTGAGGGAGTGCCGCACTGTCAGAGGGTCAGTACTGAGGGAGTGCCGCACTGTCAGAGGATCGGTACTGAGGGAGTGCCGCACTGTCAGAGGGTCAGTACTGAGGGAGTGCTGCACTGTTAGAGGGCCAGTACTGAGGGAGCGCTGCACTGTCAGAGGGTCAGTACTGAGGGAGTGCTGCACTGTCAGAGGGTCAGTACTGAGGGAGTGCCGCACTGTAAGAGGGTCAGTACTGAGGGAGTGCCGCACTGCCAGAGGGTCAGTACTGAGGGTGTGCTGCACTGTCGGTGGGTCAGTACTGAGGGAGTGCTGCACTGTCAGAGGGTCAGTACTGAGGGAGTGCCGCACTGTCAGAGGGTCAGTACTGAGGGAGCGCTGCACTATCAGAGGGTCAGTACTGAGGGAGTGCCGCACTGTCAGAGGGTCAGTACTGAGGGAGTGCCGCACTGTCACAGGGTCAGTACTGAGGGAGTGCTGCACTGTCAGAGGGTCAGTACTGAGGGTGTGCTGCACTGTCGGTGGGTCAGTACTGAGGGAGTGCTGCACTGCCAGAGGGTCAGTACTGAGGGAGTGCCGCACTGTCAGAGGGTCAGTACTGAGGGAGCGCCGCACTGTCAGAGGGTCAGTACTGAGGGAGTGCCACACTGTCAGAGGGTCAGTACTGAGGGAGTGCCGCACTGACAGAGGGTCAGAACTGAGGGAGTGCCGCACTGTCAGAGGGTCAGTACTGAGGGAGTGCCGCACTGTCAGAGGGTCAGTACTGGGGGAGCGCTGCACTGTCAGAGGGCCAGTACTGAGGGAGTGCCGCACTGCCAGAGGGTCAATACTGAAGGTGTGCTGCACTGTCGGTGGGTCAGTACTGAGGGAGTGCCGCACTGTCAGAGGGTCAGTACTGAGGGAGTGCCGCACTGCCAGAGGGTCAGTACTGAGGGTGTGCTGCACTGTCGGTGGGTCAGTACTGAGGGAGTGCTGCACTGTCAGAGGGTCAGTACTGAGGGAGTGCCGCACTGTCAGAGGGTCAGTACTGAGGGAGCGCTGCACTGTCAGAGGGTCAGTACTGAGGGAGTGCCGCACTGTCAGAGGGTCTGTACTGAGGGAGTGCCGCACTGTCACAGGGTCAGTACTGAGGGAGTGCTGCACTGTCAGAGGGTCAGTACTGAGGGTGTGCTGCACTGTCGGTGGGTCAGTACTGAGGGAGTGCTGCACTGTCAGAGGGTCAGTACTGAGGGAGTGCCGCACTGTCAGAGGGTCAGTACTGAGGGAGCGCCGCACTGTCAGAGGGTCAGTACTGAGGGAGTGCCACACTGTCAGAGGGTCAGTACTGAGGGAGTGCCGCACTGTCAGAGGGTCAGAACTGAGGGAGTGCCGCACTGTCAGAGGGTCAGTACTGAGGGAGTGCTGCACTGTCAGAGGGTCAGTACTGGGGGAGTGCCGCACTGTCAGAGGGTCAGTACTGAGGGAGTGCCGCACTGCCAGAGGGTTAGTACTGAGGGTGTGCTGCACTGTTAGAGGGTCAGTACTGAGGGAGTGCTGCACTGTCAGAGGGCCAGTACTGAGGGAGTGCCGCACTGCCAGAGGGTTAGTACTGAGGGTGTGCTGCACTGTTAGAGGGTCAGTACTGAGGGAGTGCTGCACTGCCAGAGGGTCAGTGCTGAGGGAGTGCTGCACCGTCAGAGGGTCAGTACTGAGGGAGTGCCGCACTGTCAGAGGGTCAGTACTGAGGGAGTGCCGCACTGTCAGAGGGTCAGTACTGAGGGAGTGCCGCACTGCCAGAGGGTCAGTACTGAGGGTGTGCTGCACTGTCGGTGGGTCAGTACTGAAGGAGTGCTGCACTGTCAGAGGGTCAGTACTCAGGGAGTGCCGCACTGTCAGAGGGTCAGTACTGAGGGAGTGCCGCACTGTCAGGATGTCAGTACTGAGGGAGTGCCGCACTGTCAGAGGGTCAGTACTGAGGGAGTGCTGCACTGTCAGAGGGTCAGTACTGAGGGAGTGCCGCACTGTCAGAGGGTCAGTACTGAGGGAGCGCTGCACTATCAGAGGGTCAGTACTGAGGGAGTGCCGCACTGTCAGAGGATCGGTACTGAGGGAGTGCCGCACTGTCAGAGGGTCAGTACTGAGGGAGTGCTGCACTGTTAGAGGGCCAGTACTGAGGGAGCGCTGCACTGTCAGAGGGTCAGTACTGAGGGAGTGCTGCACTGTCAGAGGGTCAGTACTGAGGGAGTGCCGCACTGTCAGAGGGTCAGTACTGAGGGAGTGCTGCACTGTTAGAGGGCCAGTACTGAGGGAGCGCTGCACTGTCAGAGGGTCAGTACTGAGGGAGTGCTGCACTGTCAGAGGGTCAGTACTGAGGGAGTGCCGCACTGTAAGAGGGTCAGTACTGAGGGAGTGCCGCACTGCCAGAGGGTCAGTACTGAGGGTGTGCTGCACTGTCGGTGGGTCAGTACTGAGGGAGTGCTGCACTGTCAGAGGGTCAGTACTGAGGGAGTGCCGCACTGTCAGAGGGTCAGTACTGAGGGAGCGCTGCACTATCAGAGGGTCAGTACTGAGGGAGTGCCGCACTGTCAGAGGGTCAGTACTGAGGGAGTGCCGCACTGTCACAGGGTCAGTACTGAGGGAGTGCTGCACTGTCAGAGGGTCAGTACTGAGGGTGTGCTGCACTGTCGGTGGGTCAGTACTGAGGGAGTGCTGCACTGCCAGAGGGTCAGTACTGAGGGAGTGCCGCACTGTCAGAGGGTCAGTACTGAGGGAGCGCCGCACTGTCAGAGGGTCAGTACTGAGGGAGTGCCACACTGTCAGAGGGTCAGTACTGAGGGAGTGCCGCACTGACAGAGGGTCAGAACTGAGGGAGTGCCGCACTGTCAGAGGGTCAGTACTGAGGGAGTGCCGCACTGTCAGAGGGTCAGTACTGGGGGAGCGCTGCACTGTCAGAGGGCCAGTACTGAGGGAGTGCCGCACTGCCAGAGGGTCAATACTGAAGGTGTGCTGCACTGTCGGTGGGTCAGTACTGAGGGAGTGCCGCACTGTCAGAGGGTCAGTACTGAGGGAGTGCCGCACTGCCAGAGGGTCAGTACTGAGGGTGTGCTGCACTGTCGGTGGGTCAGTACTGAGGGAGTGCTGCACTGTCAGAGGGTCAGTACTGAGGGAGTGCCGCACTGTCAGAGGGTCAGTACTGAGGGAGCGCTGCACTGTCAGAGGGTCAGTACTGAGGGAGTGCCGCACTGTCAGAGGGTCTGTACTGAGGGAGTGCCGCACTGTCACAGGGTCAGTACTGAGGGAGTGCTGCACTGTCAGAGGGTCAGTACTGAGGGTGTGCTGCACTGTCGGTGGGTCAGTACTGAGGGAGTGCTGCACTGTCAGAGGGTCAGTACTGAGGGAGTGCCGCACTGTCAGAGGGTCAGTACTGAGGGAGCGCCGCACTGTCAGAGGGTCAGTACTGAGGGAGTGCCACACTGTCAGAGGGTCAGTACTGAGGGAGTGCCGCACTGTCAGAGGGTCAGAACTGAGGGAGTGCCGCACTGTCAGAGGGTCAGTACTGAGGGAGTGCTGCACTGTCAGAGGGTCAGTACTGGGGGAGTGCCGCACTGTCAGAGGGTCAGTACTGAGGGAGTGCCGCACTGCCAGAGGGTTAGTACTGAGGGTGTGCTGCACTGTTAGAGGGTCAGTACTGAGGGAGTGCTGCACTGTCAGAGGGCCAGTACTGAGGGAGTGCCGCACTGCCAGAGGGTTAGTACTGAGGGTGTGCTGCACTGTTAGAGGGTCAGTACTGAGGGAGTGCTGCACTGCCAGAGGGTCAGTGCTGAGGGAGTGCTGCACCGTCAGAGGGTCAGTACTGAGGGAGTGCCGCACTGTCAGAGGGTCAGTACTGAGGGAGTGCCGCACTGTCAGAGGGTCAGTACTGAGGGAGTGCCGCACTGCCAGAGGGTCAGTACTGAGGGTGTGCTGCACTGTCGGTGGGTCAGTACTGAAGGAGTGCTGCACTGTCAGAGGGTCAGTACTCAGGGAGTGCCGCACTGTCAGAGGGTCAGTACTGAGGGAGTGCCGCACTGTCAGGATGTCAGTACTGAGGGAGTGCCGCACTGTCAGAGGGTCAGTACTGAGGGAGTGCTGCACTGTCAGAGGGTCAGTACTGAGGTTGTGCCGCACTGTCAGAGGGTCAGTACTGAGGGAGTGCCGCACTGTCAGAGGGTCAGAACTGAGGGTGTGCCGCACTGTCAGAGGGTCAGTACTGAGGGAGTGCTGCACTGTCAGAGGGTCAGTACTGAGGGAGTGCTGCACTGTCAGAGGGTCAGTACTGAGGGAGTGCCGCACTGTCAGAGGGTCAGAACTGAGGGAGTGCCGCACTGTCAGAGGGTGAGTACTGAGGGAGTGCTGCACTGTCAGAGGGTCAGTACTGAGGGAGTGCCGCACTGTCAGAGGGTCAGTACTGAGGGAGTGCTGCACTGTCAGAGGGTCAGTACTGAGGTTGTGCCGCACTGTCAGAGGGTCAGAACTGAGGGAGTGCCGCACTGTCAGAGGGTCAGTACTGAGGGAGTGCCGCACTGTCAGAGGGTCAGTACTGAGGGAGTGCTGCACTGTCAGAGGGTGAGTACTGAGGGAGTGCTGCACTGTCAGAGGGTCAGTACTGAGGGAGTGCCGCACTGTCAGAGGGTCAGTACTGAGGGAGTGCTGCACTGTCAGAGGGTCAGTACTGAGGGAGTGCCGCACTGTCAGAGGGTCAGTACTGAGGGAGTGCTGCACTGTCAGAGGGTCAGTATTGAGGGAGTGCTGCACTGTCAGAGGGTCAGTACTGAGCGAGTGCTGAACTGTCAGAGGGTCAGAACTGAGGGAGTGCCGCACTGTCAGAGGGTGAGTACTGAGGGAGTGCTGCACTGTCAGAGGGTCAGTACTGAGGGAGTGCCGCACTGTCAGAGGGTCAGTACTGAGGGAGTGCTGCACTGTCAGAGGGTCAGTATTGAGGGAGTGCTGCACTGTCAGAGGGTCAGTACTGAGCGAGTGCCGAACTGTCAGAGGGTCAGTACTGAGGGAGTGCCGCACTGTCAGAGGGTCAGTACTGAGGGAGTGCCGCACTGTCAGAGGGTCAGTACTGAGGGAGTGTCGCACTGTCAGAGGGTCAGTACTGAGGGAGTGCCGCACTGTCAGAGGGTCAGTACTGAGGGAGTGCTGAACTGTCAGAGGGTCAGTACTGAGGGAGTGCCGCACTGTCAGAGGGTCAGTACTGAGGGAGCCCCGCACTGTCAGAGGGTCAATACTGAGGGAGTGCCGCACTGTCAGAGGGTCTGTACTGAGGGAGTGCTGCACTGTCAGAGGGTCAGTGCTGAGGGAGTGCTGCACTGTCAGAGGGTCAGTACTGAGGGAGTGCCGCACTGTCAGAGGGTCAGTACTGAGGGAGTGCTGCACTGTCAGAGGGTCAGTACTGAGGGAGTGCCGCACTGTCAGAGGGTCAGTACTGAGGGAGTGTCGCACTGTCAGAGGGTCAGTACTGAGGGAGTGCCGCACTGTCAGAGGGTCAGTACTGGGGGAGTGCCGCACTGTCAGAGGGTCAGTACTGAGGGAGTGTCGCACTGTCAGAGAGTCAGTACTGAGGGAGTGCCGCACTGACAGAGGGTCAGTACTGAGGGAGTGCCGCACTGTCAGAGGGTCAGTACTGAGGGAGTGCTGCACTGTCAGAGGGTCAGTACTGAGGGAGTGCCGCACTGTCAGAGGGTCAGTACTGAGGGAGTGTCGCACTGTCAGAGGGTCAGTACATACTTAGACCATACAGTGTTGAACGAGGCCATTCGGCCCATCGAGACTACACCGACCCACTTAAACGCTCACTTCCACCCAATCCCCGTAACCCAGCAACCCCACCTAACCTTTTTGGACACTAAGGGCAATTTCGCGCGGCCAATCCACCTAACAGCACGTCTTTCGGGACTTGTGGGAGGAAACCGGAGCACCCGGAGGAAACCCACGTAGACACGGGGAGAACGTGCAGACTCCGCACAGACAGTGACCCGAGCCGGGAATCGAACCCGGGACACTGGCGCTGTGAGGCAGCAGTGCTAACCACTGTGCTATTGTGCTGCTCTGGAGGAAGGTTTGCGCAAAGCCGTGAGGTTTTGTCTCTGGGTTTTAAGTGGCAGCTCTTTAAGATGTTGTGGTTATTTGATGTTTTGAGAAGGGAAGCTGAGGTTAATTCGGGGAGGGGTTAACATTGATGTGTGTCGTGGCATCATCGGCACCGGTTTGGGGGTTAGGAATGTTTTAATGGACAAGTTTGGCGTTGAGCCAATCCCAGTGTGTGTGTAACTAGCACAGCTGCCTCACAGTGCCAGGACCCGGAGTCCCACAGTGGTTAGCACTGTTGCTTCACAGCTCCAGGGTCCCGGGTTCAATTCGTGCCTCGGGTCACTGTCTGTGCGGAGTCTGCACGTTCTCCCCGTGTCTGCGCGGGTTTCCTCCGGGTGCTCCGGTTTCCTCCCACAAGTCCAGGGACATGCAGGTTAGGTGGATTGGCCGTGCTAAATTGCCCTCAGTGACCAGGGATGGAAAAGTTAAGTTACGGGAGCTCGGGTATTGGGTGGAGTGGATCGGTACAGATCGGTAAAGGCTCGGGCTGAATGGTCTCCCTGTGCACGGCAGGGATTCTATGATTCTGAAGTCAAGCTTCATCCCAAAATGTCACCTTGAAGTTCTGTTCTCGGTGCCCGCCCAGTAACCAACCCCTTGACCAACCTTTCTGAAAAGATGGGGTATCCAACCGTGATGATCAGTCCGCCGTCTGTGGGAGCTTGCTGTGCCTAGGCCGGGGGTCGAGGGCCATTGGCTGGCACGCACTTCGACTCAGTGTTACATTTTGTTTCTTAACCCCCCCCCCCGTAGAGCACCCTGGGATGTTTGACACTGGTGCAGGCGCAATGCAGATGCAATTAATGTTGTGGTCATTCGAAGAGCGGACACCATGCTTTCCCAGCACGGTGCTGCAGCATCTTGTGGTCTGACAGGCAATAAGGTAGCCAACTAGGAAACATGGCAGCCAGGCTGCGCTCAGCAAGACCCCGCGGAGAGCAACGCGCTGAATGAAGAGCTCACCCGCTTTCACTCATGTTTGGCGGGGGTTTCGTTTTTCTCGTTCGTTCACGAGGATGAGGGGGTCGCTGGCTGTGCCCAGCATTTATCGCTCCCCCCCCCCCAATTGTCCCCTTGAGAAGGTGGCGGCGGGCGGCCATCTTGAACCCGCTCGGTGTCGGCACGAACGAGGGTCTGTCGGGGCGGGGACACAACGCGAGTCACTTTTACCCCTGGGAGCCCACATTTCGGGAGCAAAGAACAGAGCAGTTGGGAGGAGAGGTCGGCAATTCAGCCCCTCGAGCCTACTCCGCCAGTCAATCATGGCTGATCTCCTCCTGGTCTCGAACCCACTTCCCTACCTCTTCCCCATATCCCTTTAACCCGTTTTAAAATCATTTGACACGGCGTTGGACCCACCCGGGATGTGGGGGGCGGGGGGATCCAGATGGTGCTCGCGACGGGGAAGTCAGCACCGACCATCCTCCTCTGCACTTCCCGGCCGCAATCCCGGGAAAACGGGGGCCGCGATGATCAGAATCCAGGGCCAGGCTGATGAAATGGGAGATTGACTCCGAGGAACAGGATTTCGAGTTCCGAGCACCAATTAAACTATAGATAATGAGCTGGCAAGGGGGCCCTTAATTGGTGGGGGAAAAAATTAGAATTGGGTGCTGTAAATGTGTTGGAACACAAAGATAATTAGCTGGCAGCCCCATGGATGTTCGGGATGATGTATTTGCACACAGCCATTTCCAGGCGTCAGCTGAAATTCCCGGGAGATCTTGTCGCTAAAGAGTTGTGGATTCTCCACGAAGACTCACCTCCCCCTCGCATTCCTCCGACGCTATAAGCAAAGCCCCCAAATCTTTTCTCCCCCTCCCCCTCTTGTAGACTTTACTCCTCAAATGGGCGCTTCCCCTTTAAGGCATCCCTCGGGTAATCGAGACGGCAGCGTTCCTGTCACCCAGTTTGAAATGCGGAACATTCGCGCCACACAAGGTTCACTGCGGGAACTCACCGAGGTTCCTCAGGCAGCACCTTCCAGACCCACGGCCACGACCATCTAGAAGGACAAGGGCAGCAGATACCTGGGATCACCCCCACCTGGAGGTTCCCCTCCAAGTCACTCCCCATCCCGACGGGGAAATATATCGGCCGTTCCTTCAGTGTCGCCGGGTCCAAATCCTGGAGCTCCCTCCCTAACAGCACGGTGGGTGTACCCACACCTCAGGGACTGCAGCGGCTTCAAGACGGCAGCTCAGCACCACCTTGTCAAGGGGCAATTAGGGACGGGCAATAAATGCTGGGATACCCAGCGACCCCCACATCCCATATTAAACTTGGACCGAAGGATTGGTGATTGGTGTAAAAGGGGCCATGTACCCGATGTGGACGATGCAGTGTCACAGCCCAGATGTTGAGATGGTGTTGGCCCAGCTCAGTGTGTGACACGGCGAGCGGAGCCAAGTTCAAATCTAAGCTGCTTCCTATACATTTCCAGTTAAAATGTTTTGTTAATGACGGCTTTCAAACATCACGAGTGAAGTCTATCTTTGGGGAGGTGGGAGGGGGACCTGCTCTGTCGCACGGGGGTTTATTGAGATGGGGCGTTGAGATTGCAGGCTTTGCTGGGGGTGGCCTCCAGGCCGGCGGTCTGACCACGCGGCCATTGGCCACCTGCCTCACCGAGGTCAACATTGACCGCTGCTGAAGGGGCCCTTAGCCCCGCCTGAACAGAGGCCCCTTCTGCGGCGCCCGACACCCGCTGGCCGCCCGGTGCCTGGAGCGGTCGGGCGGGCCCGGTGTCGCAGACTGGCGCACGCCAACGTCCGGGACCGTGTGTCAAGGGATGCAGCGAAACCTGGGCCTCCAAAGGCCCTCCCCACCAGGTTAATCGGGTGGAGCCGTGTGCAAAAACTCCTTGGGCTGGCTGTACACACATGACGTGTGTCTGCCCAGAAGCAGGTTGCACAGTGATGTTCCCTGACAGGAGTCAGCCTTTAGATTCCCCCCTGCCATCAACTCCCATCAACTCGGCTGAGATTGCGGCAGCCGCTCCTTCCGAGGGAGTTTCTTGCTGCTGTCTGTGGGCTGCCCCTCACCAGGTGGCCCCGCAGTACAACGGTCGAAGGGGTGAGATATTGGTCAAGAGCGAGGTCGCACCCACTCCCCCCCCTCCCCCCCCCCCCCCCCCCACCTCCCATCCCGCCTCCCAAACCACAACCACACACCCTCGTAACTCGCCTCCTAACCCATACCCCTCTTACTATCAAATGCTGATACGTGATGGCGGAATAATACAGAAACTGGTCTTTTACCAAGACCTGGGTTTGCTCGCACACCAGCCGTTGACGGTAAGCGTGCAGGTACTGCAGGCGATAAAGAAGGCAAATTATATTTTCATACCATTTGCCTATTTTATAGCGAGAGCATTCGAGTATAGAAGCAGGGGTGAGTTGCTGCAATTGTACAGGGCCTTGGTGGGGCCACACCAAGAGTATTGTGAGCAGTTTTGGTCTCCTTATCTGAGGAAGGATGTTCTTGCTCTCGAGGGAGAGCAGCGAAGATTCCAGGGATGGCGGGACTGACGGACGAGGAGAGATTGACGAGGTTGAGATTGTATTGGCTGGAGTTCAGGAGAATGAGGGGGGATCTCATAGAGACTATAAAATTCTAACAGGACTGGACCGGGTAGATGCAGGAAGGATGTTCTCAATGGTGGCGGGGCCCAGAACCAGGGGTCACAGTCGACGTTTACGAGGTAAACCATTTCGGACAGAGATGAGGAGAAACACCTTCACTATCAGGATAGGGAGATACTAGGAACTTGGGTACAGAAATAGAGTCCAAGATATATCAGGCAATATCGGAGTAAAAAAGTCCGCGTGAGAGCGTTAAAGGGATACGCCCACCACTTGAATTATCTTTTTTTCCCCCATAAATTTAGGTACCCAATTCATTTTTTTCCAATTAAGGGGCAATTTAGCGTGTTCAACCAACCTACCCTGCACATCTTTGGGTTGTGGGGGCGAAACCCACGCAAGCACGGGGAGAAACTCCACACGGACAGCGACCCAGAGCCGGGCTCGAACCTGGGACTTTGGCGCCGTGAGGCAGCAGGGCTAACCCACTGTGCCACCATACTGCCCTCACATGAGTTACCTTGACCCATTCAGGCTTAACCTCATGAGTGGGAACGCGCAGGAGGCCCCGGTTCAGCCAGGACAATCCCTTCAAGATCCATTGTCATTCGGGCCATCTTTTGACTAGCCATCAGCCCATTACAGAGTCTGGTGACCTATTTGTCCATCAATGGAAGTTTGCTTGCATACGAATGGCATAGCTCTGTTATTTTGTAGAAACAGGAGTGTGAAGCCAGACAATTTAACGATAAGGGATTCAAGTCTAGTCCCTCAGAGGAGAACCTTTGTTTGAGATGGTGTGTGGAGCCTAGAGAAAGAGAGAGAGAACATAAGAACATAAGAACTAGGAGCAGGAGTCGGCCATCTGGCCCCTCGAGCCTGCTCCACCATTCAATGAGATCATGGCTGATCTTTGTGGACTCAGCTCCACTTTCCGGCCCGAACACCATAACCCTTAATCCCTTTATTCTTCAAAAAACTATCTATCTTTATCTTAAAAACATTTAATGAAGGAGTCTCTACTGCTTCACTGGGCAAGGAATTCCATAAATTCACAACCCTTTGGGTGAAGAAGTTCCTCCTAAACTCAGTCCTAAATCTACTTCCCCTTATTTTGAGGCTATGCCCCCTAGTTCTGCTTTCACCCGCCAGTGGAAACAACCTGCCCGCATCTATCCTATCTATTCCCTTCATAATTTTATATGTTTCTATTAGATCCCCCCTCATCCTTCTAAATTCCAACGAGTACAGTCCCAGTCTACTCAACCTCTCCTCGTAATCCAACCCCTTCAGCTCTGGGATTAACCTAGTGAATCTCCTCTGCACACCCTCCAGTGCCAGTACGTCCTTTCTCAAGTAAGGAGACCAAAACTGAACACAATACTCCAGGTGTGGCCTCATTAACACCTTATACAATTGCAGCATAACCTCCCTAGTCTTAACCTCCATCCCTCTAGCAATGAAGGACAAAATTCCATTTGCCTTCTTAATCACCTGTTGCACCTGTAAACCAACTTTTTGCGACTCATGCACTAGCACACCCAGGTCTCTCTGCACAACAGCATGTTTTAATATTTTATCATTTAAATAATAATCCCTTTTGCTGTTATTCCTACCGAAATGGGTAACCTCACATTTGTCAACATTGTATTCCATCTGCCAGACCCTAGCCCATTCACTTAGCCTATCCAAAGAGAGAGAGAGAGAGAGGATTATTTTGAATGGATACAGGAGAAGTCTGTTGAGGTCACCCAGAGAGGTCATGAAGGAAGCTCTTCCAGATTACAAACGTTTGAAAAGGGCTCTAAAGGAACTTGACTTACAGCAGAGAATTGCTTTGTAAATACAAGTACCATCTTTGACTGTCAAGGGCAGCACGGTGGCGCAGTGGTTAGCACGGCTGCCTCACGGCGCCGAGGACCTAGGTTCGATCCTGGCCCCAGTACCAGCCTCCCTGAACAGGTGCCGGAATGTGGCGACTAGGGGCTTTTCACAGTAACTTCATTGAAGCCTACTCTTGACAATAAGCGATTTCCATTTCATTTTCATTTTCATTTTCATTTCATTTCATTTTCAGGTCACTGTCCGTGTGGAGTTTGCACATTCTCCCCGTGTCTGTGTGAGTTTCACCGCCACAACCCAAAACGATGTACAGGACAGGTGAATTGGCCACGCTAAATTGCCCCTTCATTGGGAAAAAAAGAAATTGGAATATTCTCCGGCCCTGTCAGTGGAATGAGCTGTATGTTTATTGGATGTGTTATCTAATGGGAACTGATGTGTTAAGGTAAAGGAACTGCATGTAATCTGTTAGTCTTAGAACTGAAGTAAAAGTTTAAATATTATTTTCCTTCGTTTCAATAAAGTTTGATTATAAAATAACCAAGCGCTATTTCTTACATTATTACTCCTGGAATGAATCGATCTTTCCGCACTGCGTTAAAACTTCAAAATGTCATGGTCCAGCCATTTCGCCAATGTTGGGAGCTGACCAGGCCCCTGAAACATCACCCGGAGAGGGGTGGGCCTGTGGAATTCACCACCACAGGAGCAGGTTGAGTCCAAAACATTGTAGGTTTTCAAGAAGCTGGTAGATCTAGCACTTACTACGAAGGGGATCGAAGGATATGGGGGGGTAAAGCGGGATTAAGTTGGATGGTCAGCCATTTTATTTGATTGGATTTGATTTGATTTATTGTCACATAAAGACGTGAAGTAAAAAGTATTTTTCTGTGGCCAAGGGAACATACACAGTACGTACACAGTAGAAAAAAAAAGAATAATTGACAGAGAACATTGACAAATGGTACATCGACAAACAGTGATTGGTTACAGTGCGGAACAAGGGGCCAAACAAAGCAAATACATGAGCAAGAGCAGCATAGGGCATCGTGAATAGTGTTCTTACAGGGAACAGATCAGTCCGAGGGGGAGTGGTTGAGGAGTCTAGTAGCTGTGGGGAAGAAGCTGTTCCTATGTCTGGATGTGCGGGTCTTCAGATTTCTGTACCTTCTGCCTGATGGTAGGCTCTGGAATAGGGTGAAGCCTGGGTTGGAGGGGTCTCTGATAATGCTGTCTGCCTTCCTGAGGCAGCGGGAGGTGTAGACAGAATCAATGTGAGGGGGGCAAGTTTCTGTGATGCGTTGGGCGGAGTTCACCACACTCTGCAGCTTCTTGCGATCTTGGACCGAGCAGTTGCCATCCCAGGCTGTGATGCAGCCGGATAGGATGCTCTCTATCGCACATCTGTAGAAGTTTGTGAGAGTCGATGCAGACATGCCGAATTTCTTTAGCTTCCGTAGGAAGTAGAGACGTTGTTGGGCTTTCTTGACTGTTTCATCAACGTGAGTGGACCAGGACAGACTGTTGGTGATGGTGACCCCCAGGAACTTAAAGCTATCGACCATCTCCACTTTGGAGCCATTGATGCAGACGGGAGTGTGTGTCGTGCTGCGCTTCCTGAAGTCGATGATCAGTTCCTTGGTCTTTCCAACATTTAGAGAGAGGTTGTTTTCGGGACATCGCAACCAAGTGATCTATCTCCCTCCTGGAGTCTGATTCGTCGTTGTTTGAGATACGGCGATCACAATGAACGGCGGAGCAGGCTCGAAGGGCGGTCTTGCCCCCTCCTATTCCTATTTTCTATGTTTCTATTTCACCACCTCAACTATTCCAGCCGTGTCTACACACTTTTGGAATTTGAGCCAATAGTCATCAGCACCGCCACCCCCCCCCCGCGCCCCCCACATTCCTCCTCAGAATACTGAGAATATTGGCCGTGGGATCTTTCTTGCCCAATTGTGTAGAGGGCCCTGGTTTAAAGGTGTTTTCGAGAGATGAGATCCGAAAGTGCAGTACTCCGTCAGTCCCACACATGGAGTGTCAGCCCAGATCATGTGGATTCTGGTTAAGATGTTTCTCTTGGTCACGGAGTCCAGAACTAGGGGGCAACATTTCAATATAAGGGGGCGGCCACTGAGGAAGGAATAGCGGAGGAATTTCTACAATGGAGCAATGTGGGTGGAGCTGAGCCCTGGTTCTGCTTTTTAGTTTCACTTTGCGAAAAGCTTGGGTGTGTCTGTGTTATTTTGGTTTTGTTTTCAGTGTTGGAGCTGAAGCCAGCCAAAGCAGGTGTGCTGCTGTTCTCTCTGCCATGAAAAGACTATCTCTTGGTCCTTTGGTGAATCCAGAATTGTAACAATAAAATAAATGGTCCCGCGGGATGTGAAACCAACAGTGGTTGAGGAGTTTCCGACCCCCTCAAGAGGAAGGGAAACAATGCGATTTCTTGGCATGAGTGGATTTGATCGAACATTTGTGCAAATTATTTGTAGGGTTGTAGGCCTTTGGAATTCTCTATCCCAGAGGGCCGTGGAAGCTCGGTCACTGAGTAAGATTGAAGCAGAGATTGATAGCGTTCTGATGAACAATAATGGGAAGAGTTCTGGGGGAGAGTGGGTGGACAAGATATTGATCCCGTGCTAACTGCGAGCCAGGAACGTCATTAATTATTGACAGGCGAGTTCTCCTTCTGCTCACCTGGTGGCCCTGCACCTGGTCCGTTCCCCCGCCCACCCTCAGCTGAGGGTTCAAAGGCCCCCTGTATATTCAACTACACGTTACGTCTGTCTTCACCAGTCTGCGCAGGGCATCAGCATCCCTCTGGGAACTGGCTCACATCCGCAAGGAAAAGGCCATTTCTCGATTCAACACCCCCCCCCCCCCCCCACCCCACAAGCCCATGATCCCTGGAATGAGGAGCTTGGCGTTTGAGGAACGTTTGAGGACTCTGGGTCTGTACTCGCTGGAGTTTAGAAGGATGAGGGGGGATCTTATTGAAACTTACAGGATACTGCGAGGCCTGGATAGAGTGGACGTGGAGAGGATGTTTCCACTTGTAGGAAAAACTAGAAGCAGAGGACACAATCTCAGACTAAAGGGACGATCCTTTAAAACAGAGATGAGGAGGAATTTCTTCAACCAGAGGGGGGTGAATCTGTGGAACTCTTTGCTGCAGAAGGCTGTGGAGGCCAATTCACTGAGTGTCTTTAAGACAGTGTTATAGGCCAGGGTATAGAGAACCCCAAAGTGTATCATGGAGTTCACCTGACCCACAACTTTTACTAGATTGTGGTATGGGGAGCACACGGCCCACTCTACAGGTGTGGGACAGCAGAAATGGAAAAGTATTTTTTAAAGCAAAACAATGTTTATTCTATGAACTCAAGTTAACCTTTTTGAAACAAAGTGAACATCTCACTCATACCCTCAAACACACACCCTCACACACACCCTCACACACGCCCTCACACACACACATTGTCATGAGAATGTCGCTTTAAGAAATGTTTGTCTGCTCATGTTACTGCAGTGATGGCAGAGTGTGGGTGGAGCTGAGCTCTGGCTCTGCTTTTCAGTTTCACTTTGAGAAAAGCTTGGGTGTGTCTGTGTTATTTTGGTTTGGGTTTCAGTGTTGGAGCTGAAGCCAGCCAAAGCAGGTGTGCTGCTGTTCTCTCTGCCATGAAAAGACTCTCTCTTGGTCATTTGGTGAATTCAGAATTGTAATAATAACAAATGGTCCCACGGGATGTGAAACCAACAGTTATTGAGGAGGTTCCAATACCCTCAAGAGGAAGGGAAACAATGTGATTTCTTGGCATGAGTGGATTTGATCGAACATTTGTGCAAATTATTTGTAGCTTGATTGCTCCACTGATGGACTTGCTGAAGAAACGTCGAAAATTTCAGTAGACAGCGGACTTTCAATAGGCATTTGACCGCCTGAAAGCTGTGATAGCCAATGCTCCTGTGTTGGAGAATTACAAGGGACCCTGTGATCAGATTGAACTAAAGTATCTGACTTTAAAGAGAAATGCCGAGGCGTAGAGAAATGGACGGATCGTGCAGAGACCTTCTTGTTCAAAGAGACTGTCAATCAAGAAGGATTTCAGTTGGAGGATGAAAAAAAAAATGGTCTATATTATTATACCTGTTTCCGTATGTTTTTTTTTTAAATGAAAAGTATATTTGCTGTGTGCATTTCTTAAAGGATAGTGACAAGGTGAAAAATAAAACCATCGTGAAGTTGATGGGGTTTTTTTTTTCTTGGGGGGAGGTGTCATGTGAGAGTACCTTTAAGAAATGGGTGTTTTTTATAAAATAACTGTAGTGGGTGTACCTTTAAGAAATGGGTGTTTATTACTGCAGTGATGTCAGAGAGTGGGTGGAGCTGGGCTGTCTGTCTGCTTTACTTTCGTTTTTAAGCAGACTGCTGTATAGTGAGGTTTTAGTTTCGTTTTCAGAGCGAAGAGCTGCAGTGAAAGCCAGCAGATGTGCTTGGATCTCTCTACAAGCTAAAGAGTGTTCATTTGGGCAATTTCAAAGGGATAACTGCTCTCATTAGAGAATTTAAACCTGATCACGGTGTTAAAAGGGTCTTTTGTCTTCTGGATGTTGTTTGGGAATTTAGTAAGGATTACTTAGTGTTGTATTCTTTGGGGGTTGTATTTGAATTGATGGTTGCTAAGATGTTCACTGTATGTTTTAAAAAGGTTAATTTGAGTTCATAGAATAAACATTGTTTTGCTTTAAAAAATACTTTTCCATTCCTGCTGTCCCACACCTGTAGAGTGGGCCGTGTGCTCCCCATCCCACAATCTAGTAAAAGTTGTGGGTCAGGGAACTCCATGATACACTTTGGGGTTCTCTAAACCCTGACCCATAACAATATCATCTGCAAACTTTGAGATGTTACATTTTATTCTCTCATCCAAATCATTAATATATATTGTGAATAGCTGGGGTCCCAGCACCGATCCCTGTGGTACCCCACAAGTTACTGCCTGCCAATTTGAAAAGGGCCCATTAATCCCTACTCTTTGTTTCCTCTCTGTCAACCTGTTTTCTATCCATCTCAATACATTTCCCCCAATCCCATGCGCTTTAATCTTGTACAATAATCTCTTATGCGGGACTTTGTCAAACGCCTTCTGAAAGTTCAAATATACCACATCGACTGGCTCCCCCTTGTCGACTGTACTGGTTACCTCTTCAAAGAATTCCAACAGATTTGTCAAGCATGATTTCCCCTTCATCAATCCATGCTGACTCTGGCTGATCCTGCCACTGCTTTCTAAATGTTCCGCGAAGAAGTCCTTAATAATGGATTCAAGCATTTTCCCCACTACCGATGTTAGGCTTACTGGTCTATAATTCCCTGCTTTCTCTCTACCTCCCTTTTTGAATATCAGAGTGACGTGAGCTACCCTCCAATCTGCAGGGACAGTTCCAGAGTGTGGTGATACACCACTGTACTTCCCTAGCATTGCACATAGTTATATAATAGTTGTGTGTAACGTGGCCCTGTAATACTGTGTATTGTACTGTAGCTCTGTAGAGGTTCGGTCACCTGTATGTAACCTGACCTGGCCACGGAGAGCTCCGCCTTAGCCACTCCCCCGGGAGTTAGGTATAAGACCCAGCTTCTGAGACCTGACCCATTTTGTCTGGGGTCGTCTGTGTCGGGGTAGCTTCCTATGTAGTGTATTAAAGCCTGAGTTAAAGTCTCACATGTCTTTGTGGTTCTTGACGCTTAGTGCATCACAGAGTCTATAGAATCCCGGAAGATGACCACCAATGCATCCACTATTTCCAGAGCCACCTCCTGAAGCACTCTGGGATGCAGATTCTCAGGCCCCGGGGATTTATCCGCCTTCAATCCCATCAATTTTCCCAGCACCATTTCTCTATTATTGTTGATCTCCCTCAGTTCTTCCCTCTCACTAAACCTTTCATTCTCCAACAATTCTGGGATCTGATTTGTGTCCTCTTTTGTGAAGACAGAACCAAAGTATGTATTCAATTGCTCAGCCATTTCTATGTTCCTTATTATGCGTTCCCCAGTTGACAAGTGTCAAGTAACATTCACGCCACACAAGTGCCTGGCAATGACCACCTCCAACAAGAGAGGATCTAACCACCGCCCCTTAACGTTCAATATCATCACCATCGCTGAATCCCCCACCACCAACATCCTGGGGGTTACCATTGATCAGAAACTGAACTGGGACCAGCTACATTATTACTGTGGCTACCAGGGCAGGTCAGAGGCTGGGAATCCTGCGGAGAGTAACTCACCTCCTGACCCCCCAAAGCCTGTCCACCATCTACAAGGCACAAGTCAGGAGTGTGATGGAAAACTCTCCACTTGCCTGGATGAGCTCAGCTCCAACAACACTCAAGAACAAAGAACAAAGAAAAGTATAGCACAGGAACAGGCCATTTGGCCCTCCAAGCCCGTGCCGACCAGGCTGCCCATCTAAACTCAAACCTTCTGCACTTCCAGGGTCCAATTTTCTCTATTCCCAGTCTATTCATGTATTTGTCAAGACGCCCCTTAAACGTCACTATCGTCCCTGCTTCCACCACCTCTTCCGGCAGCGAGTTCCAGGCACCCACTACCCTCTGTGTAAAAAACTTGCCTCGTACATCTACTCTAAACTTTGCCCCTCGCGCCTTAAACCCGTGCGCCCAAGTAATTGACCCCTCTACCCTGGGGAAAAGCCTCTGACTATCCACTCTGTCTCTGCCCCTCATAATCTTGTAGACTTTTATCAGGTCGCCCCTCAACCTCTGTCGTTCCAGTGAAAACAATCCGAGCTTATCCAACCGCTCCTCATAGCTAATGCCCTCCATACCAGGCAACATTCTGGTAAATCTCTTCTGCACCCTCTCTAAAGCCTCCACATCCTTCTGGTAGTGTGGCGACCAGAATTGAACACTATTCTCCAAGTGTGACCTAACTAAGGTTCTATACAGCTGCAACATGACTTGCCAATTTTTATACTCAATGCCCCGGCCAATGAAGGAAAGCATGTTGTATGCCTTCTTGACTACCATCTCCACCTGTGTTGCCCCTTTCAGTGACCTGTGGACCTGGACACCAAGATCCCTCTGCCTGTCAATACTCCTAAGGGTTTTGCCATTTATTGTGTAATTCCCACCTGTATTAGACCTTCCAAACTGCATTACCTCACAGTTGTCAGATTAAACTCCATCTGCCATCTCTCCGCCCAAGTCTCCAAACAATCTAAATCCTGCTGTATCCTCTGACAGTCCTCATCGCTATCCGCAATTCCACCAACCTTTGTGTCGTCCGTACACTTACTAATCAGACCAGTTACATTTTCCTCCAAATCATTTATATATATTACAAACAGCAAATATCCCAGTACTGATCCCTGCGGAACACCACTAGTCACAGCCCTCCAATTAGAAAAGCATCCTTCCATTGCTACTCTCTGCCTTCTATGGCTGTCTATCTCTACTGAGTCCATTTGTTTCCAAATGGGAGTAAATCTTGTCCTGAGGAATCCTCTTCAATAATTTCCCGATCACTGAGGTAAGTGAGGCTCACAGGCCTCTAATTTCCTGGATTATCCCTGCTACCCTTCTTAGACAAAGGAAGAACATTGGCTCCTCTCCAGTCCACTGGGACCTGACCTGTGGCCAATGAGGATACAAAGATTACTGTCAAGGCCCCAGCAATTTCCTTGTTTCCCAGCAGGCCTTGGGGACTGATCTAGTTTAATGTTTTTTAAGACGCCCAGTACCTCCTCCATTTTGACATCGGCATGACTCAGACTATCTACACACCCTTGCCTAGGTTCACCACCACCAAGTGCTCCAGTTTGGTGAATACTGATGCAAAGTATTCATTTAGTACCTCGCCCATTTCCACACACAGATTCCATCCTCTGGCCTTGAGTGGGCCCACCCTTTCCCTGACTGCCCTCTTGCTCTTTATCTACATATAAAAAGCCTTGGGATTCTCCTTAATCCTGTTTGCCAAAGGCGTTTCAGCCCTCCTGACTCCTTGCTTAAGTTCCTTCCTACTTTCTTTAAATTCCTCAAGGGCTTTGGCTGTCCTCAGCCTTCCCGACCTTACGAATGCCTCCTTTTTCTTTGTGACGAGACCTACAATATCTCCCGTTATCCAAGGTTCCCGAAACTTCTCATACCTATCTTTCATCCTCACAGGAATATGCCGGCCCTGAATTCCTATCAACTGACATTTGAAAGCCTCCCACATGTCAGATATTGATTTACCCTCAAACATCGGCCCCCAATCTAAATTCTTCAGTTCCTGCCTAATATTGTTCCAATTAGCCGTCTCCCAATTTAGAATCTTAACCTGGGACCACTCTTATCCTTATCCACAAGCACCTTAAAACGTACTGAATTATGGTCACCCTTCCCGAAATGCTCCCCTTCTGAAACGTCGACCACCTGGCCGGGCTCATTCCCCAATACCAGATCCAGTACAGCCCCGTCCCTAGTTGGACTATCTACATATTGTTTTAAGAAGCCCTCCTGGATGCTCCTTACAAACTCTGCCCCGTCCAAGCCCCCAGCACTAAGTGAGTCCCAGTCAATATTGGGGAAGTTGAAGTCTCCCATCACCACAAAAACTCTGTTGCTTTTACTCCTTTCCAAAATCTGCCTACCTATCTGCTCCTCTATCTCCCGCTGGCTGCTTGGAGACCTGTAGTACTCACAACACTGTGACCACACCCTGCCTATTCCTGAGCTCTACCCTTATTGCCTTGCTGTATGAGCTCTCTGAGGTGCCCTCCCGCGGGACACCTGTGATATTCTCCCTAACCAGTAATTCAACTCCCCCACCCCTTTCACATCCCCCTCTATCCCGCCTGAAACATCTAAATCCTGGAACGTTTAGCTGCCAATCCTGTCCCCCCCTCAACCAGGTCTCTGTAATGGCAACAACATCATAGTTCCAAGTACTAATCCCAGCTCTACCTGTTACACTTCTCGCATTGAAACAAATGCACTTCAGGCCACCAGACCCGCTGTGTTCAGAAACATCTTCCTGCCTGCTCTGTCTCTCAGCCTTATTGGCTTTATTCTCTAGTTCCCCTTCAGTTATTTCACCTGCTGATATTGCTCTGGTTCGCAGCCCCCTGCCATACTAGTTTAAACCCTCCTGAGTGACTCTAGCAAACCTCCCAGGCAGGATATCGGTGCCTCTCCAGTTTAGATGCAACCCGTCCTTCTTGTACAGCTCCCACTGCCCTGGAAGAGTTCCCAGTTATCCAGATGTCTGAAACCCTCCCTCCTACACCAGCTGTTTAGCCACGTGCTTAGCTGCTCTATCTTCCTATTTCTAGCCTCACTGGCACGTGGCGCAGGGAGGGATCCCGAGATTACAACCCCAGACGTCCTTTTTTTAAACTTACTACCTAACTCGCTGAATGACCCCTGCAGGACCTCGTCACTCTTCCTGCCGATGTCGTTAGTCCCTGGCTGTTCACTCTCCCGTTTCAAAATGCCCCCTGCCGTTCAGAGACATCCTGGCCCCTGGCACCAGGGAGGCAACATACCATCTCTTTCACGTCCACAGAAGCGCCAATCGCCTGACTACAGAGTCCCCTAGAGATATCGCCCTTCTGGGTTCTCACCTTCCGTACTGAACAACAACACTCAGGAAGCTCCACACCATCCCGGACAAAGCAGCCCTGCTTGATTGGCGTCCCTTCCACAAACATTCACTCCCTCCCCCTCCGATGGACAGTGTCAGCCGTGTGCACCATCGACAAGATTCACTGCGGGAACTCACCGAGGTTCCTCAGGCAGCACCTTCCAAACCCACGGCCACCACCATCTAGAAGGACAAGAGCAGCAGATACCTGGGATCACCCCCCACCTGGAGGTTCCCCTCCAAGTCACTCCCCATCCCGACGGGGGAAATATATCGGCCGTTCCTTCAGTGTCGCCGGGTCCAAATCCTGGAGCTCCCTCCCTAACAGCACGGTGGGTGTACCTACACCTCCGGGACTGCAGCGGCTTCAAGACGGCAGCTCAGCACCACCTTGTCAAGGGGCAATTAGGGACGGGCAATGAATGCTGGTCGGGCCAGCGACGTCCACGTATGAATTTAAAAAATGCAGGTCCGGCAACAATTGTGTCGAGCAGGAGTGAGGCAGAGAGTCGGAAGGTCTGGAAAATCCCGACCGGGGATGGCGTTCCCGGCAGATTACCTCCCACGAGATGGAGCTGGGAGACGGCGAAGGGACGTGACAGGATTTAAACGCGGGACAAAGGTGAGGTAAATATCTGTGAGAGGATGGAAGGCAGGCAGGCAGGAGAGACACGATGGATAAAAGGGATTGGGAGGTGCGCAGGGGTCCTCATTAATAGGGGGGGTGCGGTGGTGAACCTCCATCAGAAGCCCCCTCCCCCCCCCCCCCCCCCCCACTCCCAAAACGCTGGACTCCCCTCCCCAGACCACCAGCCTCTCCCGGGACTCAGGCTCCGGTTATTGAACGGAAAGCCAGCGGGGGTTAGGGTGCTTGGGGGAAGGTGGGGAGGGAAGATCCCAGAGATGGCGTGGTCATCCGGAACGTCTGTGCCCATTCACGGGTCTATGGACCAGACATGAAGAAAATAGATGCAGGAGGAAGCCATTCGGCCCCTCGAGCCTGCTCCGCCATTCATTATGATCATGGCTGATCATCAAGTTCAATACCCTGATCCCGCCTCCCCCCCCATATCCCTCCATCCCTTTATCCCCAAGAGCTGTATCTAATTCCTTCTTGAAATTACAACGTTCTGGCCTCAACTACTTTCTGTGGGAGTGAATTCCAGATTCACCGCTCCCTGGGTGAAGAAATGTCTCCTCACCTCAGTCCTTAAAGGTTTCCCCCTTATCCTCAAACTGTGACCCCTTCCCACCTCCTCTGTACATCTTTGGGTTGTGGGGGCGAGACCCACGCAGACACAGGGAGAACGTTGCAAACTCCACACGGACAGTGACCCGGGGGCTGGAGTCGAACCCGGGCCCTCGGTGCCGTGAGGCAGCAGTGCTAGCCACTGCGCCGCCCTCCTTTCGGTTGTTAGTATGAGGCACGCGCCCGCAGCGGTCGCGCGCAGCCTCAACCCGCCGTCCGCTGTCCACCGCCTCAGCATTCCCCTCCCAGCCCTCGCGGGAGCGCCCACCTCCTGGCCTGCGGCACGGGTCCCGGCCAGGGGGTGGGGGCGCTGGACACAGCCCGCAGGCGCCGCGTGGGGTTCCCGACCGCTCAGACCGCACGTGTTCCGCACCGTCAGGAAGTCAGCCCATCGGGGGCATCCAGGGAGGGCCCGGTGATGTGCGATGTTGCCATTTCAGATGGGAAGGAGCACAGCTGACCCGCTATCAAACCATTTCTTCATGTCTTTTCCTCCACTAATTCAGTATGGAAGCTGAATTTAGGCACTTTGCAGAGGAGAACTTGTTGATATCAGTGCTTAAAGTTTTCTTTGATTGATTTCCACTTAGTTCTTGAGCTGTTCTGGTCAGCTATCCCCGTGTCCCGCTTGTTTTCCCGTATAAATCAAGGGCGGCTACAATTTTGTCTTTTAAAAAGCGTTTGGACAGTTACATGGGTAAGGTGGGCACAGAGGAATATGGGCCAAATACGGGCAAGTGGGAATAGTTTAGTGACAGAAACTGGGAGGCACGGACTGGGCGGCACGGTAGCACAGTGGTTAGCACTGTTGCTTCACAGCTCCAGGGTCCCGGGTTCGATGCCCGGCTCGGGTCACTGTCTGCGCGGAGTCTGCACGTCCTCCCAGTGTCTGCGTGGGTTTCCTCCGGGTTCCTCCCACAGTCCAAAGACGCGCAGGTGGTCGTGTTACGTGCTCTGGGATAACACAGGCTGCAACTGGGTGCAGCTTTAACTAAAAGATACTCCAGACCTTGAAGTTAGTTCAATCTGATTTATTGAATCTGTCACACAGTTAGCACAGTTCTCTGTGAGTTCGACTCTCTGCTAACCTAAGTGTGGTTACTCTGTCTGACTGAACCAGACTAGCCCTTAGCCACGTGCTGGAGGTGTGATGCTGTACATACACCCTGACTCACTCTGTAGATGTTCATCAGTGGAAAGAGGCGGAGTGTGAGCGTCTCGTGCCTTTCATAGTGAGATACCACCCCTGAGTGTCCTGCCCACTCATTGGTCATGTCCTGTTCTCTGTATCTCATTATCCGCATGTCTGCATAGCATGACACAGGCGAGGTGGATTGGCCACGCTAGCGTGCAAAAAAAACAGGTTAGGTGGGGTTACTGGTTACGGGGATGGGGTGAAGGCGTGGGTTTAGGTAGGATGCTCTTACCAAGGGCTGGTGCAGACGGGATGGGCCGAATGGCCTCCTCCTGCACTGTAGATTGTCTGCGAAGTTGGGACGAAAGGCCTGTTTTCAGCTGTAAACCTGCACAACTCTACAGTCTGGTCTCCCCCAATCGCCTTGCTGAATCTAATCCGGCGGGAGATCATCTCTCACTCTTGCAAACTCCAGTGAGTATAACCCTAGCGGGTGGATAAAGAGTTAATCCCTCCCCTTCCCAGCTGGATACAAGTGCATAAGAAGGCAGGCTTTTCACAGGCAGCAAACGAGAGCCGGAGAGGAGAGTGTGCGAGAGGAAGTTGCCGTTTCTCCTTTCTTATTTCTTTCCTCCAGACCTCAGTCCCCTTAAAGCAGGTGAAGAAGATGAAGCTCCTGTTCCTGGCTGTTTTTCTCGCTCACGCCATTGGTCCAGGTAAGGAAAGGTGGGGGGGGGGGGGGGCGGGGGGCAGCCCACAGCCCACAACCCTGGTCACTGATGCCAAGGCCATTCTTTGCTAACTTCGAATTTCAGCGGCTTCTCGAGGTTCTGGCGGCCGCCAGGAATCGTCAGGGGGGGTTTACTGTCCCCCCAGGGGTGGCCGCCAGAATCGTCAGGGGGGTTCACTGTCCCCCCCCCCCCCCCCCGGGGGTGGCCGCCAGGAATCGTCAGGGGGGTTTACTGTCCCCCCCGGGGTGGCCGCCAGGAATCGTCAGGGGGGGTTTACTGTCCCCCCCGGGGGTGGCCGCCAGGAATCGTCAGGGGGGGGTTTACTGTCCCCCCCACCGGGGGTGGCCGCCAGGAATCGTCAGGGGGTTTACTGTCCCCCGGGGCGGCGCAGAGGTTGACGCCTTTAACAGAAAACCGCTACGTTCCCAAGGAGGAATGTAGCGAGGCGAAGAAAGATTCCACTGGCACAAACCCAGGAGCTGGTGCTCCCAGCTTGCCTTGTCCCAAGGATGGGGGTGAGGGGGAGGGGGGGGGGGAGGAAGGGGGGGTACGGCGGGGGGGGGGAGAGAGAGAGAGAGAGAGAGAGAGAGGGGGGGTATGGGGGGTGGAGAGAGAGAGGGGGTACGGGGGGGGGGGGGAGAGAGAGAGAGAGGGGTACAGGGGGGGACAGAGAGAGAGAGGGGGCACGGGGGGGGGGAGAGAGAGAGAGAGAGGGGGGTACGGGGGGGAGAGGGGGTACGGGGGGGTAGAGAGAGAGAGAGGGGGGTACTGGGGGGGAGAGAGAGAGAGGGGGGGTACGGGGGGGGGGGAGAGAGAGAGAAAGAGAGGGGGTACGGGGGGAGAGGGCGAGAGAGAGAGAGAGAGGGGGTACGGGGGGAGAGAGGGGGTACGGGGGTGGAGAGAGAGAGAGAGAGAGGGTGGGGGTACGGGGGGGGGGGGAGAGAGAGAGAGAGAGAGAGAGAGAGAGGGGGTACGGGGGTGGAGAGAGAGAGGGGGTACGGGGGGGGGGAGAGAGAGAGAGGGGGTACAGGGGGGGGACAGAGAGAGGAGGGGGGTACGGGGGGGGAGAGAGAGAGAGAGAGAGGGGTACAGGGGGGGAGAGGGTGTACGGGGGGGGGAGAGGAGTGAGAGGGGGTACCGGGGGGAGAGAGAGAGAGGGGGGATACGGGGGGGGGAGAGAGAGAGAGAGAGAGGGGGTACGGGGGGAGAGGGGCGAGAGAGAGAGAGAGAGGGGGTACGGGGGGGAGAGAGGGGGTTACGGGGGTGGAGAGAGAGAGAGAGAGAGGGGTGGGGGTACGGGGGGGGGGAGAGAGAGAGAGAGAGAGAGGGGGTACGGGGGGGAGAGAGAGAGAGAGGGGGTACGGGGGGAGAGAGAGAGAGAGAGAGGGCACGGGGGGGGAGAGAGAGAGAGAGAGAGTGGGGGTACGGGGGGGGAGAGGAGAGAGAGAGAGGGGGTACGGGGGGGGGAGAGAGAGAGAGAGAGAGGAGGTACGGGGGGGGAGAGAGGGGGTACGGGGGGGGAGAGAGAGAGAGAGAGAGGGGTGGGGTACGTGGGGGGCGTGAGAGAGAGAGAGAGAGAGGGTACGGGGGGGGAGAGAGAGAGAGAGAGGGGGTACGGGGGAGAGAGGTTGAGAGGAGAGAGAGAGGGGGTACGGGGGGGTGAGAGGTGGGTACGGGGTTGGAGAGAGAGAGAGAGAGGTGGGGTAGGGGGTTAGGGGGTTGGGGGAGTGAGTGGGAGGAGAGGGGGGGGTTACGGGGGGAGAGAGAGAGGGGGTGTGAGGGGGGAGAGAGAGAGAGGGAGGGGGTAGCGGGGGGGGATGAGAGAGTGAGAGGGGGGGTGAGGGGGGAGAGAGAGAGAGTGGGGGTACGGGGGGGGGAAGAGAGAGAGAGAGAGGGGGGGGGAGAGAGAGGAGAGAGAGGTACGGGAGGGAGAGAGGGGGTACGGGGGGGGAAGAGAAAGAGAGAGAGTGGGAGGGGGGGGAAGAGAGAGAGAGAGAGAGGTACGGGAGGGGAGAGAGGGGGTACGGGGGGGGGAGAGA